>NC_063196.1:17967003-18004503 GCF_017589495.1 Alosa alosa
AGAGAGAGATAGAGAGAGAGAGAGAGAGAGACAGCGAGAGAGATAAAGAGAGAGAGAGTCAGTCAGTCAGAGGAGAGCACAGGAGTTACAAAGCAAAATAATAGGCGTTTTAATTTACAACAAACAAGAATAGCTGTTCTGTCGTGTCTGTGGGCTCTGTGAGTTCTCATTCAGCTGTGTAGGCCCAGCTATCCTCTCTCTCTCTCTCACACACACACACACACACACACACACACACACACACACACACACACACACACACACACACACACACACACACACAGACATACACACACATTATGTAGCCACACTTGTACAAACTGACTATACCTTCTTACATCAATACACCAATCAGTGTGGGAAAACATGAACATTTTAGTATGATAGTCTGTTGAGTCTATGACTTAGATGGTAATAACAATGAATACACTGTCTTGAAAACATACCCAACTGAAGGCCACATTTCCAAATGGATAGATAGAGTCTTTAATGACCCCAGGGGATGGTCATTTTAACACATCACTCCATGTTTCAAACCAGCAGTGGAACTCTGAGTCTAAACCTTATGTTACCTGTGACACATAGACTCAGGCAACATGTATACTGTAGTTTTTTCAAAGTACAGTGCAGTTATACTACAGTACAGTCATTTCCTGTGTATTAGCCGCATTTTGTATAAACCGCAGGACAGTGTTTTATGCAAGTTAAAAAAACAAAACCATATTAATACCATATTAACTGCTCCCGTGTATTAACCTCATAGCTGAAGAAATTTAGCAAAATCAATGTATAAACCGCGGCTAATAGTTGGGAAATTACGGTACAGTGCAGTACAGTAGTATTTCATGTCCAAAATACTGCATTTCCTGCATACAAACTGCAAATATTTCCTCCAAAACTGCAGTTATGGAAGTAATGCAGTCATTTTAAGGGATCTGTCAACATGTCTTCAGAAGGAGTGACATCCTCACTTTTACTGCCAGAGAAAATGGCATATTGCTGAGCAGGCAGGTCATTTCCCACCCTGCTGACCTCTTTCTCCATTTGGTATACAGAGGTCACCTTTAGGGTTATCTATACAGAGGAAAGGGGAGGGCAAATTGTGAAAACATTTAAGTGGTTCATCAAAATGTTTGGAGATGTATGGAGATTTGGAGATCAAGGTATAAATATCTCACCATGTTTCTGAGTGAGGTGTATACCTTACACCAGAGTGAGATTACAGGCTTGTTCTTATCGCCTTCATTTAAAAGAACAGAAAATGAATAGCACAAAAAAAATGCAATAAGACAAATCATAAGTAGGGTCTATTTGATGAGTAATAAAACATAAGCAGAACTGCACAAGCAGGCATTCTCCCTTACCATCCAATTTGCATTAAAGCGGCAGAGGTAGCACATTTTGAAGGTCATGAATCACGTTTGACCTTGGTGCCCTGTAAAGAGATTTCTCTGTGATGCAGTTTAGCATGAGGGAGAAGTGGAGAAGTCAGCACTAAATCAGAACTAACCAGCCCCAATTTTGTGGTCTTTCCCCAGGACTCTGAACGAGGCACTGGAAGAGTTCACATGGTTTTTAAAAAGTACAAATTGGCTTTTTTGGATGACCAAAATGGTACACAGCCCAGGTTTTCTTTCAGAAAAGCTGAGTCAATAATATGTGAGTCTCTTATTTATTTTTTTCCTTGGCGTGAATGATCGCTTGACACCAGTAAGATAAGACTAAATTGTCTGCATCACACACAAGATGAAGGCTTTCAAGTAAGAAAAGAACAAAGCACAATCTTAATTTCATCTCATCATCCCTGATCGCTTTACATAACATGTTGATGGTGAGAGGGATTGGCAGGAAAGAAAGGGCTGAAGACATCCTTTTTTAAATCCAGTGGTTTTCTCCATTGGTTTTGCCACTGGCGAAGCCGATCATTCAAGATTTTTTTGTCTCTTTTTTTGTAATAGCCACTCCATAATCACATTTGCCCGTATGAAAGGAGGGCCTTGTGTTGCCGGAGGGCTTTGAGTGTGCGTCCGCCTCTGCCTGCGTGTTCGTGCCTGCCCCTGAAAATGTTATTTGTGGTGCGAGGATCTGGTGCTCCATAATTCTATCTTATAATACGGTAAACGTCGCAAAGCCCCATTTAAGTATTTAGGCTTGGAATTGATCCATGTGCTTTGAATTTGCCATTTTTAGCAAAGGCCAGGATGCCTCACGCTCATTGAATTATTCATCGCTCATGGCGCTCTCGAATCAGACAGAAGCACAGGGGGTTAATCCACAGAGTTTTAAAATAAACAACAACGAAGTAGTCATTTAATTTAAGGAGTGATGACCATGTGTACCATGTAATGTATCTCTTCTCACAGACAGCAGAGAGAGAAAAAAAAGCAAAATCATGAAGTTTTGCAGATTATTGTTTACACAGAGTTCATAATGACAGTGATCGTGCCAGAGGCGCTAACTAGCGGTCTCAGATAAGCTAGCTGGATAGCAGACTGGGTGCTAATAGTAGGTGTGCGCTGGGCTGCTGTTGACATGGATCAGATGGGAAGCACTTCCAGGGCCACCCACATCTGCTGACACTGTGTCATTTCTTCGGACAGCCAGACACAAACAATGGCTTACTGCTGCTCCACTCATTTCCTTTATAAGTGTGTGTGTGTGTGTGTGTGTGTGTGTGTGTGTGTGTGTGTGTGTGTGTGTGTGTGTGTGTGTTTGGGGGGTGGAGTTGTTCCCAGGCCCTCCTTTGCCATCAGCTGCGTCTACTGACACTTGAATGCAGTGTTGTATTTTGGAGCAACATTTATAACTTTCTCATAGACAACAGCTGCCCTACTTAAGTGCCCTACTTACAGTAATAATTAATAGCATACACTTCTCCACATATGTTGATATGTTTTCGAACTATGAGCCAAATTATACAGATGAGTTATAAACATATCTATAAAAGCTCATTGTCGGTATCAAAGGAAGCATTAATTACACAGTGCATGACATAGCAGCAGAGAAATATTCACTGCAGAATGCAACGCCATTTTGAACTTGAGGATACATGTAGATCAGATGTACACATTGATGTCACCCTGTGGTGCATTTGTTGGACATCTACGTCTACGCCTTTTCATAACCGAAACCAAAGTGGTTCACGAAGCTTAACCAGAGGACGCATACTTGGACATTAACCACGTAGTCTGGAAGTCTGGCATATGGGCTATTATCGAGCGCAGATGTAAATGCCACTGTAATGCAAGGTGATGACCTTTCTCCCAGTCTCCCACATGAGAGTTCCTTGGCCTGCACCAGGGAGACTGGGGGTCTGCCTGAGGGAGCCTTATCGCTCGGCTGTATAATGGGGGACGACGCTAGCTTGCTTTTTGATGTGGTCCTGCACGCCTTAGTTCAAGAGCTGTTAGCATGGCTACGGGTCACATCTTGTTGTAATGGCCTTTTCCCGGCTCCCTGCTACAACTAGGCAGTCAGGCGATGGGGTGCAAGCCCCTCATTCCTTATTATTAGTCGCTGTGACTGTTACAAGGCGTCATTTGCAGAGAACAAAAGCGGGGTGGTGGAGGCTGCGGTGTGTGTGTGTGTGTGTGTGTGTGTGTGTGTGTGGGGGTTACAGATGTTTGCGTAGAGCTGAGTAGTGCTAGGTCTTCCTGAGAGAGGGAGCCCTGGCTGACACAACAGTTGGGGGTGGGGTGGGGATCTTGCCTTCGATAAGGAAGCCCAGATATCCTCAGTGCAAGTTATCAAGGTGCCACCAGGGCTCAGTAACAGGTTGTGCACCTCGAGGAAATTACCTCATTTGAACTGGTTGCAAAGAATACTGTTTTATTGAAAATACTGCAACACTTTCAACACAAAACACAAGTTTCCTTTCTACTGAATTTCAACTCAAATTGAAACATTTTTCTCTGCCCACCAATACTTCCCATAATTTCATTATCAAAATCTGATATCCTCAAATTGACTCTAAATCATTGAGTAGCAGAGCATTTAACACTGTGGAATCTAGACATAAAGCCTTATATAGAAAATCCAAACAACAAAACCAACATACTTTAATAATTATCAAAGCAGCAGCGAGCAGAGCCGTGGTATTTAAATGGCACGTCTAGCCTCGGGACTTGAACACCCCTGTAATAACACGTCTCCCACCGCCCGCGCCTGCCCGCCTGTCCGCCAGCCTAATACCGGCCTTAGTCATTTGTGGCCAGGCCCAGACAGTGGATGGCCCATCCTCCGTACGACTGACTGCACTGCTGCTGCAGTGAGATGAGGGCTTTGTTGTTTTAATTTGGTACTGCTTTGGCTTCTGCTTCGGCCAGGGCCCTGTACACACACACACACACATACAGCAGCTAAATACCTGTGTCATTCAGAGCCGCTCAGAGGGCCTGACAGTAGCTTTTCACACGAAGGGGCTGATGGTTGATGAGCTGAGGAGGCGAATTACCCCCCCACACACCACCCTGTTTGTTGTGTGTATTAGTAGAGGCAATCATGAGTCTTTCACACACACAGACATACATAAACACACACACACTAACTCTTACAAACGTCAATGTTCGCCTCAGCGAGACAAATTAAACCTTTTCCAAGAACATAAGATTATAGTGTCGTATTTCAGTTCATCCTCCATTCACTTTCCTTCCCTTCCTCCCCTCCATGTGCCCCCCTTCGCCCTGTGGATCTTTCGGCTTTCTCGCCAGCGGTAATACAGTGTGTCGTCCGCCTGACCTTCTTGTAATTTTCCCCCGAAGGACATCCTGGGAACGAACAATGGGAGAGAACAAAGCCCAGCGGCCGTTCCCAAGCTCTCCGCGCCATTGTTCGCCTCACAATGGTACCACGCAGTCCGAGGAACCATGACACCTGCGCCTCACACTCGCAAATCCCCTCAGACTGCCGAGAGAAAGAGAGAGAGAGAGAGAGAGAGAAGAAAATGAGAAATGGAGATGAGAATGAGAATGAGATGAGAATGCCTTGCACCAAAAGCCACCCACCTCTGTCCACCCCTGCTAAGGGGTAATGAGAGCACAGGATGACAGAGAAGGCCCACTGCGACTATACTCGGTTGCGTAAGGGTTTCTCATCCAGCTATTTTAGTTTACGGTGCACAAACGTGCTCGGGTGTGAGTAAATGTTGTGGTGAATTACTTCATTAAAGGGACTCAGAAAGTTAGGATTTGGGGTTTGGAAGAGGCAGTTTTGCAAAGACGCTGCTGGAAAAACATCTCACTTGAAGCAAAGTACAAACCAGAATTACAGGACTGTGTTAACATCAGTGCAACCCTTTTAACTGTTTTCTCATTTAATGTTTTTTAGTTCCGCCTTTTAGCACCTGACTATCTATCTAGTTTCTATTTCTTTTTCTTTAGGATGATATGCATTCAGCACGCAGCATGTACAATGTCTCATGCAGCAGTAATGTGAAAAGGAGACAGTCTCCATTTTTTTCTTGGTAAAAGTTTCCCCCCCCACACACACACACACACACACACTCACACACATAATATAGTGTACATAATGGCAGGGGCCAGCCCTCTCTCTCTCTCTCTCTCCAACACAGACACGCACACACATAAAAAGCATGGGGGAGAGGCTGTTTACAATAAAATGTTACAAACCACACATAATTGTGTCCAGAGCTGCGTCTATTTGTCAGCACATGTTTGTGAGTAAACAATCGGGACACCTCTGGTGGAGGCTAAACACAGCCGCGCCATGGGAACAGCCACCGCTCCACTCCACTCCACTCTCGGGGACATGCCAGCGGTAAAAAGTGGGGCATGCGACCGCACCGGCGCCCCTACACCCCCAAACACACACACACACACACACACACACACACACACACACACACACACGCGCGTACGTACGCCCTCGTGCCTGCCCGCCTCCCCCCTAGTGATGCTGCTGTCCTCTGTTTGTCTTATTGTGTTCTTATTCTTATTTATTGTTTATTTGTATTGTCTTATGTATTATTTACTGTGTGGGACCTTTTTTTTTAACTTGACCTAACTGTTATTTCCATCTTTTAACTTCCTTTTCATTATGTGCTGCATCGCCAAGTCAAATGCCTGTGCACTCTGTACATTTGTCGAATAAAGTCATCCTGAATTCTGAATACCCCCCCCACCCCCAACTGTTGCTCCTGGCTCCAGCGAGGAGCAGCGCTCCGCAACCAGTCTGCGTATGTACACACAGAGGGGCCTAGACAACGCTGCACCTACTGGATGGGTCTTGCAGAGGGAAGGGTGAACCCTCTGAACCCTCTAAGCTCCACGGTTCAGCCTGGCTCAAGCACAAAGACCGAGCCCTGAGGTTACGAGGAGCACAGCAGTGGGAGGGTGGGCGGCCGCTTCTGTTGGATAGTCGGTTTGGTTCTGGAAACACAGTGAACTCTGCAGATAGGTTAAGTATTAGGTGCCAGCTTGTACCAGTTAAAAGAGGGTAAGTTGATCGACCCCTACTACCAAGACCGTCATAAATTAAGCCTGTCAACCATATTTCTATGACCTCTATGGTACTGAGATATAGCACGTCTGTTGTGCCAATATGACTCAGGACCATATAACATTAATCTTACATGTGAGTGGGCAGACATGGAAAACATCAGCACATTGTTTATTGCATGATTATTAACTACATTTACCACAGCTAAAAAATTGCTAGTAGCAGCACACTCTACATTCGGCACTCAATATTTCCACTGTACTTGTGTGTATTAAATGTTGGATTTTCATTAACAACGTTGTGTTTTTTGAATCCCTCAACCAGAAAACTGGCAAATAACACAGTCATAAGTCATCCTTGACTACCTCAAGTCATCCTTCAGTTTTAAGGTATGTCATATTGAGCCATGTGGTAACCCAAGAAATAGTTTGTAGGATGGAGGAATAAACCTTGTCAATAAGACTAATGATGTGCCAAAATCAACGCTGATTTCCCAACAGCTGTCTTTAAAGATTAGCTCAAAGCCACACTGAAGCGTCCACTTTCTGAGCGGTGGTCTTTTGGGGACGAAAACGAAGCGGTTGTGGGTGTTCCGCAGAAGAAGAAAAGATAAAGTAGGCCCTCTTCGACTGTTGTGTAATAAAACAAAACCTGATCCGAGTTCAAGCACATCCTCACGCCGTATGGTTCTGCGTCCCCCACCAGGCCAGCTGGGTCTCACGCTGGCGCCAGTATCTCGCGTGTCTGCGCAACTCAGCTCACGGAGACAGGTGAGAGGCGCAGATAAGCACAGATGCACCCTGCAGGCTCCGGAACGCAAACATGGCCGTGCTATCGAATACCCATGTTTGCAGTATTATGGACTGCGAAGCATGGCTACTCCCTTACATAAACAGGCCACCGCTCTCTATGTGTCTCCAGACTTCACAGACAGGGAATTTTTTTTTGTTTTGGGAGCAGCAGGTATGTCATCTGGCTGTGATTTACTCTATCACACCTTTGGTCATCACTATATTCCTTTCGCAGAATTCCCAAAGGGAGTGTTTTTTTTTTTGTAAACTGGATCGCCAGAGCCTGGGAATCTTGCATCACCTTGGCCGTGACGGACATGCTGGGATCAATACAGGCTCTATGAGACTAACTGCCGGGAAGGATGGCCGAGTTAATTTGCTTCCTCTAGCCTCACCATTCCCAGGCACATTATGTGAGGAAACCTGACTTGGAGCGCGTATGTGTGGAGACCTGACTGTGTGTGTGTGTGTGTCTGAATGGACACATGCACAGGGGTGCTTCCTATTATTGTTCTCAGAATGAGACACCAACCGTTTTCTCCACCCTGGCCCTCCCCTCTCTCTCTCCTTTGAGTGCCGGCCGTGAGGGGTAGTTTTAAATTAGACAAACAAAAGATCAGCACGAAGTATCCTCACTGGAATTCAGGCTCATGTTTCCTCAAAACAGAGTTGTGTAAAGCTGTGTGTCTTATTTTTGCTTTCAGCTTTATTTTAAGGCTAAAGAATTCAAGGGCAATTTGAAATGCTTTTCCAGGCGATGTTCGTCAAACTCTGCGTCAGTTTGGTCTCTGAGGGTTCAAAGTTTTTCTAAATAATTGTAGTGCACAAAAGCCACTCTCAAGTCCACATCTGTAGTGCCCCTCCTTGTTCTGTGTGTGCGGATATGGTCTCTTTACCTCTTACTTCTTTACCTCATTTTGCCCTCACATTCAGGAGAGAGAGAGAGACAGAGAGAGAGAAAGAAGAGAGAGAGACAGAGAGAGAGACAGAGACAGAGACACACACACACACACACAGTCTATTGATGAAGTGTAAATGTTTGTAATGTTTGTATATGTTTGTTTGTTTACTTTTTTGTAATTATTATTACTCCTGTGAACGCTTTTGGCAATTCAAATATTTGAATTGAATTGAGAGAGAGACAGAGAGAGAGAGAGAGAGAGAGAGAGAGAGTACATGTTAAAAGTCCAGAGAGAACACATAGCTACAGCTGTCAGGTCAAACTCAACCTTTCACAATGAACTTTCACTGAGCTATAGAATCCTCTCCCCAGGGGTGAGAGAGCCTGTGAGTAAATCCGGTGTGTGTCTGTCTCTCTGTGTGTGTGTGTGTGTGTGTGTGTGTGTGTGTGTGTGTGTGTGTGTGTGTGAAGTTAAAAGGTGAAGACTTGGTGTGGCAGTGCCTCTGTGACCCTTCGCGGCTGGTGGCACACATCACCTGTCCAAGAGGAACTGACCCGTTGCGTTGGCCGATTCTGGCGTTTCCACGGCAACACCTCTGGAACGCTACAGTATTTTTTGGTCGACTAATCTCATCTCCTGAGAGGGGAATTTGAGCTTGAAATTAGACAAGAGTAATTTTGTACAGGAAATATTGAGAGAACTGTATATTTCATACCAACAGTGAAAATATTGTCAATGAATAATGCTCTTAGCCATCCATATTTATTCTGAATGAATTTAGAATATTACTGTTTTTCTCAATTGCTTTGACCTGCTTAAAGAAACTGGGATCCACTTGGTATTCATGAACACCTTCTTTGCACAGCAGAAGTCATCTCTTGCCAATGTATTCACACATTTTCATCAGGTTCACACATTTCTCACACCCTTTTGCAAAACAGTTACAGTTTTTCTCGATTGCTTTGACCTTCTTAAGGAAACTGGGATCCACTTGCTCTTCATGAACACTTTCTTTGCACAAAAGTCATCTCTTGCGAATGTGTTCACACATTTTCATTTGGTTCACACAGTTCTCATACCCTTTTGCAAAACAGTTAACACTATTGTCATTCAAAAATCCTGAACTCTATTGGTTTACCCGTGCTAAACAAAAGGAAAACATCTTTTCACAGATGGTAGAGATTCCTTGCACAAGTCTGAATCTCTGATACACCTGTGTGAAATTCTTCAATCAGCAATCATTCATTATTCATCAGAGATGCCATGTCTGTTCTGTGTTGCTGCAAGTATGGATCTAAGGCACATTTAGAGAAAGTACTGTATTGCCTATTTGGTGAAGACTGTAAGTCTTTTTCGATGAAAAATTACAAGTTGTAGTTCAATGAAATTTGTCTTGTCTAGGTGTTTACTGCAGGTCTTACATGTCAATGTGACATCTTGGGAGGAATGAATACAATTATTTTTTATTCAGTACATTTTGTATTTTCACAGTTTTTTCTGATACCAGAAAAATGAAAAAGAAATGGAACAGACATAGCAAAAATGCTCATTTTGAGAACTATTTTTTGAATTTTGTTGTCCAGTGTGTAATGATTGATTGAAATCAAACAGTGATTTGACAACAGGATGTGTTGTTTGAAGGCAAAAATGGCTTTTGTTGCATGTTTAAAGTATTTTGAGAGAGTAACTGCCTTTTGCAAGCAAAATGTGTCATTTTGGCCAGAGTGCTTTTGTTTAGACATGGGTGTTAACTGTTTTGAAAACGTGATGGCTGAGTTGACACAAGCATCAAAGCGATCGAGAAAAACTGTAATACATTGCATATATCTATATTATTTTTCTTATAATGTTACTACTACTACACTGCACATATCTGTACATGTTGTTCATACACTGTGCGTACTGCATATCCATATCTATTCAAGGCTACTGCTACTATATTTGTAATATACTGTAATATACTGCATATATTTGTATTTATATTTAGGCTAATTTATATTATTGTAAACTATACCACTTTCTTAACTGTATACTACTGTCTACACTACACTATATCTTATACTGTTTTTTATGGCACCACCTGTCTATACTGTGTATATCACATTGCACTTTTCAGCTTTTTTGCATTTCTGGTTAGACACAAACTGCATTTTGTTGTCTCTGTACTCTGCACAATGACAATAAAGTTGAATCTAATCTAATCTAATCTAATCTAAACCTTACATTAGCTGACTTATTTTAGCTGCACCATAACAAAATGTAGTTTTGCAGTGTACACCAGCCTGCCTGCTTTATACGCATCTTGTCACAGTTTGTTTCTGTGGATCAGATGTTTGGATTGTTGTAGGTACAGACCCATTGTTTAAAAATGGAGCAGTTTCACATCCGAATGCATTGGCCAAACTCTAGCAAATGCAGTACCCTATCTACACTTTCCTTTGCTTTAAGGTCAGGTTCTGAGATGTGCCAGGTTTCACTGGTGTTCACTGGCTATGGCATGAGAGATTAGCGATGGCTCAGTAAACTTTTTCATGGGAATGTGACTAAGAAGAGAGGCCAAGCCATGGCCCTCCCGATATTACAACTGAGGTCAGGACCTAGAGATCATATACTGGAGTAAGAAAATTCACAGGAGGTAAACCAGCAAAGAACTCTTAAGGGGGAGACAGGCTTAACACTCACCCTATTGGTACACGAAGAAGCATGCATTAACAGGCAATTGTGTGTGTGTGTGTGTGAAAAAGAGAGAGAGTGTGAGAGAGAAAGAGAGCTAGAGAGAGAGTGTGTGTGTGAGAGAGAGAGAAAAGGAGAGTGTGTGTGTGTGTGTGTGAGAGAGAAAGAAAGATAGAGTGTGTGTGTGTGAGAGAGAGAGAGAAAAGGAGAGTGTGTGTGTGTGAGAGAGAGAGAGAGAGAGAGAGAGAGAGAGAGAGAGAGAGAGAGAGAGGAGAGAGAGAGAGAGAGAGAGAGAAAGAGAGAGAGAGAGAGAGAGAGAGAGAGAGAAAGAGAGAGAGAGAGAGAGAGAGAGAGAGGGAGAGAGAGAGAGAGAGAAAGAGAGAGAGAGAGAAAGAGAGAGAGAAAGAGAGAGAGTGTGTGTGTGAGAGAGAGAGAGAGAGAGAGGAGAGAGAGGGGAGAAAGAGAGAGAGAGAGAATATGTGGTGTTTGTGTATGTGTGTGTGTAATTGAACCGCCTACGACTGACTTGACGTGCGTCAGACAGAGCAGTGAGGAGGGAGTCAAAGTTGGGTGAGAACAGAGTTACATCACGATGCCTCAGATGTTCGCCATATAAACAGAACACTAACATGAGGAAACATGCCGCTCTACTGAGATAAATGTCTGATGTTCCTGCAAAAACACCACCACGATGCCCTTGAGTCCTCCGGGCCAAATACGGCCCTTGGCCATTCACCTTCATCCATATGTCACTCTGTCCTTCTCTCTTCTGCTCTTTCCCATCCTGGGACGAATAAATCTTCAGCTTGTCCTGACCAACAGTTTCCTGAAGTGTCACTGCAACGATGTTGAACAGATATGCAGTTATGAATAACTCTTCTAAGTGCTATGATACATGTAAAAGATATTTAAAATAGGAAAAAAAAACATGTTGAACTTAAAAAGAATCCTTCAGACATAACTGCGAGCATTACAAGTGGTATCTCTGCTCAGTTTTGGTGCCCCATTGCTAGTTCACCGTAGTATCACAGTCAATGTTTTATTCAGTTCAACACAGACTGATTTTGTCTTTGATGAAATGCAGTGAAATTAGAAAGTCTGTGTTATCTACCTTATCTTATCTACTGTGCCACAACAAGATTCATTCCCTAACATGGCAGGACAGAAGCAAGAGTACATTTGGTGTATCCAATATCTAAGTAAATTTTTTTCTTTTTTCTTAAAATGTACAAAATGAATTATAACACAGCCTCTCCCCTTCAGCACAAGAAAATATAACGCTCCCAGCTCTTAAAACTTCAAGAGTAGTATAACCCATTTGATCTCGGACCAAATAAGCTTCATTATTCAGTCCAGAGCTCCCCAAGTTCCATGCATTCTTAACTTCTGGGTCTCTGTCGGATTATGTCAAAAGGTTGTTGAGTTTTAGCTTGTTTTTAGAAGATTAGGTTCGCTAGCTATGTTTAATAATCTAGCCATGTCCCAGAATTCAGACTTAAGTCACACAAATGTCACAACCTTCCACGGATCCTCAAAAGTCAGGATAGCTGAAGAAATACACCATTGCTGAGAGAGAGAGAGAAAGAGAGAGAGAGAGAGATCAGTTAATTTTAAGAAAATTGTCGTAGATGCATACAGTTTCCACAAACAACCTCTGATATTATGAACACACTGAAGAGAAATGTGAATCCAGTCTGCAATATTTGGTAGCTTTACCTGTTTTCATGCTTCATCGTCATATCTTACTGTTATCCAATCGACTAAATATGAAAAATACTCAGAGTGTGGGAGCATCCTCTTCATTTTACGATACCTTGGGCTTTCACTGAACAACAACAACAACCTTGGTCTATGAAATTATGTTAAATATAACACTGTTAATATTTTCTAGAGCTCATTGTGAATTGCACTAAAAGATTCACACAGTTAAAAAATCATTAATAACCATTAACAAAATGCTGCTTTGTAAGCACAACCTGTGATCTTTAAGTAAGCTATCCCTGAAGTCAGTGCTTTACTGTAATATAATGAACCATGTGGCCTAGAGAGGGGAACAACCATTTCTAGGGAACTGTGACCGAGATAGACCCATTACAGGGTCCCCACACAGCAGCTCTACAGTGATGTGAATCAGTCATGGAGTTAATGTTTGCTTGCCCTTTCCCCCCAAGATGGCAGCCATGCATTTCCCCACTCTCATTACCACAATGCGCTTCCGCGATAACATTCAACTTCAAACGCTGGAGCATTAGCAAAGCTTGTGATCAGGTAATCTTTGCTGTTTTAGATAAGGCGTGGAATAGAATTTCAGGTAAAGGTTTGGAAATTTCGTGTGGTGCCAGTTGAACATCTGCAATTCAACTGGAGTTACCTAAGCAATACATTTGGTCTTTTTACTCTTCTCTGTAAAATCCTTTCTTGGCTGCTGCTGAAAAGGGCTTCCCTTATGGTATCTTAGTCTCTGAATTTCAGCTATCTACAAGGCAGGGATCAGGCTCAGCACCATGGATGACCAAAGGCAGTCTCTCAGAAGATAAATATGTGAAGTTTGATCCCTTCAAAATGGCAAGGCTTCACTAGATTCAGGTATCAAAAAGAGTTGAGAGCTAAGCTTTGTTCATGGACGTGCTCAAAAGGGAAAAAGAAACAGCCTTGGCAAACTGTGGCACTAGACAGCACATTCTCAGAGCCTTACGTGCACTTACTTCACCAGTACAAAAATGCCACAGAAGATCATTTTTAGATGTAAGCCTACTCACTGCCTTGAGGTATCCGGGAGCTTATTGCAACACAATGTCATAAGTTATGAAAAAGCACCGCCGGTGATGGCAGCATAGTGGCTAAGGAGCTGGGCTAGCATGCAATAGCCTGAAAAGTTGTGGGTTCAAGTCCCAGTTTCGACCGTTGTGCCCTTAAGCAAGGCACTTAACTCCAAGTTGCTCTGGGGACAAAGGCCCTTATAATGTAATTAAAAGTCACTTTGGATAAAAGCGTCTGCTAAATGCATAAATGTAAATAAATGTATCTTTAATTCATATTTCCTATAGGCTTCAAAAAAACTACACAAACTAAGAGCAAAGCCTCTATGAATGCTCAGAAGGACGGTGGCACAGCAATTACAAATGATTGTGAAGTAACGAGTCTCTACTTTTCTGTGTATAATACGTTTACATTTATTCATGCCAGCCTCACGCACTGATATGAGATGGGGGGTCAACAGCTGTGTCCAAGGGACTCCACACATTCCACAACAACAAGCTGAACCTACTGGTCTGCTGAAAGCCAGTGGCATAATGAAACAAATCCCTCTGACATGGGGAGTGTCTGTTTTCATTTGTTGTAGTTCAGAGGAGCACTGCCTTGGTGTTCTGCACAGGGAGAGGTCACTTGTGTGGTGTACATCAACAGCAGTTTAGAGAACATTCCTTACGTTGTACCCAGCATAGCTTCTCAGCACCTGCCTACACGTGGCATGGTAACTCTGTTCCTCTGGGAGAGGAAAAAAATTTAAACAATCTCAGAGTCCACCCTGCTAAGAGTAATTAAGCTTCCATAATCCTCATGTTTTAACAGATCAGGCAGAAGTGTTGGCATAGATTATCTGTGACCCCAACCATTGTAAATTGCATTGTGACTTTGAAAAAGCCTCAAACTCTTTTTTTTTTTTTTTGTTCGTCTAAGTTCAAATTGATGTGATATTATCCTTAAATGATTGAAGAAATGTTCATAATTTATGATATTGCAGTTATGATTCTAACAATATGAAAATCGTTTCCCAACAAAAAGATACCAAATGAAAATGAATTACACATTGTAAACAAACCCCATATGTACATATTCATTAGATAGGCCGCTACAGGAGGTCATGCCTTATACTGCAACACTGTTCACTGTTCTGACTCCCCTCTGGATAGGGACAGAAGGCTTTTCTCCTGCCTGACCACTGGCCAGGGACACAATATTGCGCTTCCTGTTTTATATTGCACTGCTAGAGAGACATATCTGATCCTATCTATCTATAATATATCTGTCTATCTAACTGAAGCCATTTAGGTTATCATTAAGGCTTCCTGATAGCTTTGATGGAGGTGGAAGGGGGGGTGGTCCTCAACATAAGCAATTGTAGGAGCACAAAATGACCCATACATCCCGTGTCATGTGAGCATGAGATGTGCTTAATTACAGGCTAAGTGCCTGTAGCAACCTTCTTCCTCCCCCCTGGGGAGAAACCTCAGATCATTTGGGACCCCCCCCCCCCCCCAAGACTGGGGAGCTCAGGCTGAGGCCCAGCTTCAGCTTCCCCCGTCCAGCCCCCAGCCCTCCGGACGGAACGCAGGCTCCCGGTTGAGTGGCTCCCGTCTCTGACAGCCTGCCTCCGCTCTCTCTAATACGTGCTAATTGCATTCCCTCTTACTCGCTGGCCGACAGGAATGCATGTGTTATTTCTGAAGGCGGCACTCATCGCCACATTCCACCGGCCAAAGTAAAAACACGCCTCTGTCAGTTGGAAAGGTGCAAGGCGTGCTCTAAAACAAACTGAGTCCGAATGAGAGAGAGAGAGAGAGAGAGAGAGAGAGCAGTAGAGAGAAAGAGAGAGGCTTTGATCGGAGGCTTTTTGCCATTCTCAAACACACACAAAAAAAAACCTGCTCTTATTTGAATGTCTTCGAGAAGGCTTGTGACCCCATCCTAAAATGAACTTCCTTCAGATTTTGAGCCTCACTTGTTGCTATTAGATTCCTGTGACTGCAACTTGAAGCATCGCCATAAACACTTTCAAGGGCTATCCCGTGGAATAAGTGTCTTTTACCAAATGGAATGTGTTAAAGGTCAACGATGTCCTCATTGGATCCAGGAAAATCAGTGATGTGCTTCAGGGAATGGGAGAGGTACTGAAGAGACAAGGTGGCTCCACCGAATTAAGTTGTTCTTAGATTTCTTGATGTCATTACATAGCTGTAATACAAGTAAATAAATATGCTATAGGCTTAAGGGCATTCTTCATTCCATTTAGCAACTGGAAGTAGATGCCAGACTAGCCTCAAAAACCCACCACACTAATTAACAATAAGCCAATCAGAGAGTTGGCACGACTATAATATTTGAAAATGTACGTATTTGTCAGAAACAACTAGAATAAAAAAAAGTATATATAGGATGATAGTATCTAGTTTTCTTAAATGCATATCTGCTATAGAAGCCAGTAATTAGCTCATGCAATGAACTGCTAAGAACTAACTGAGGATTAACTGATACTACCATACCAAACACAAAATATCATTACACAAACACTGATGACATTAGACAGTAAATACAGTGAGACATACCCCAGAGTTAACCATATAGCAATTTCATTCTTCACCAGTAACAAAATATATTGGATTTGATTGATTTCCTATGTAGTATTGGCAATTTCTTCACTGTTTTCTCATTTTTTGCTGGCTCCATCATGACGAATGTCTGAGAAACTCCATCGCTACCTTGTTCTAGCCGGTGCCTGGCGTGTATGTATTCAAATGCAGTAAAGCAATTCGTTACACTTGTTATACTCCCTGATACTGATGCCCCCGACCCGCCGGCCCAAAGTTGCAAGGGTGTTTTTTCCGCTCACAGGCGCTAGGGGGAAGCGAGACGGCCACCATTCAGTCCGAAAAAAGTCATATAACCATTCCAATGACTCCGAAGCTGTTAAGTTAAGGTAAATTAAGCTAAAAAAAAACTGCATATTAAGCTAAAAAACCTGCAAAGTTCGCCTTTAAAGGTGAGGTCAGTGATCATCATCTACATAAACAAATGCAACGTCATGCGTAATCATTGACTGAGCCTTTAATTAGCCTATAATCTCTGAATGTAAATAGCTTCAATGTAGGCTAATTATTCTTTCTGTTCTAAATCTATGGTGTTAGTACAAACTTTCTAGCTCAGTCTTGGTAAAAACAGAGTTTGGTATTAGGTGTAGGGTAGGGTAGTGGCTAAGGAGTTGGCTTAGCATGCAGTAGCTGGAAAGGTTGTAGGTTCAATACCCCGCTTCCGACACTGTGCCCTTGAGCAAGGCACTCAACCCTGAGTGGCTCCGGAGAAAACGACCTAGCAGCCATCACTCTATGGCCAGTAGATACAGAGCAGTGTAGTCAGTAAACCTGTTGACCTCAACAGATGTGCTAGCAACAGATGAAAGTACCGATGGATATTAACATCCCTCAACAGATTTGCTAGCAACAGAGAAAAGTAGCGATGGGTGTTAGCATCCTTCAACAGATGTGCGAGCAACAGAGAAAAGTAGCGATGGGTGTTAGCATCCTTCAACAGATGTGCTAGCAACAGATGAAAGTGTTGGTGTTAGCATCCTTGCTAGCATGCTTGTCTCCCATTCTATTATACCTACAACACATGGAGTGATATGTGTATGTTTTCTTTTAAACAATAATATCTAATGTCTAATATTACAGTTTGTCTCATTTATGTGTGCCATTCTATCTCAGGCCATTAAGAGTTACCAATAGTTACCAATACTTTGTAGCCTAATGAGAGAGGGGGGAAGGGGGGCATGATGATGCCAATTGGACAGGGACAGAAGATGGTATGGGGTGAGCAAAGGAGCAAAAACTCATAATGAGAGTCACATTAAGTTTTATATATGGTAAACAATGCAAATACTGAGATAACTCAAGGTGAAACCTTTGTGGTGTCAAGCGTGGGGTTGGGGCCAGAGGCAGTAAAGAGCTAACACACTCATTCACTGTCTCAATATAATACAGGATCAACGTTACTCCATGGTGCAAAATATGAACACTGGTACAGCAGTAGAGATTACAAGAGCCCTTAAAGGCGCTCTAAGCGATGTTAGGCAACAAAACAGAGAGCTAGATCACTACTACCTCCCCCTCCCTCCCATGCAACTGAAACTCCTAAATGCACCTAAATCTCATCAGTGATTGGCTGGAACAGTTTGTTATGGTTTTATGCTCCAGGTTGGACCAGGTCGTTTTTGGAGCCTGGGCTGTTCACAGAGACCATGTTTTTTTTTTTTTTTTTTACAGTATATTCAGGGCACAGGCAGATGAGGTGATGTTTGCTGTATGTGACAAAAAATGTTTTAGCTTAGAAACTGTGTTACATCGCTTAGAGAGCCTTTAATATACTAAAGGTATCTGTGTTAGTCGGAGCATTGAGTCTTTAGAACATTTAGGAGGTGGGCATATGCCATGAGGAGCATTTAATGCTATTGCCTACACAGGCAAAGCTTTTCACAAACATCTGTTGAGTCCAAAGCCTCTAGGACATGTCTGATATCTGCACTCTAGGGTGGGTACCTATCCTTAGTAACCACTGCTTATTAGACAAGTTAATTGCAACTTCAGCACTATATAATTTACTAGAGGCAAGACACAACCACATCACACCAGGAGTGAGTGCATATCTTTGTCCAAATGTTTGCAGATATCTCCAAAGGCGGCCTGATTCCTATTAAGATGAAATCACTGTTATAAACCCCCCTGCTGGAAATCCAGCACCATGCTTGTAAACCACGTTTCTCCCTGTGGTAATCTGCTTCTGGGCAGTGTGATCCAAGCACAACAGATTACTTACTTCTTATCCGTCCTGAATCTCACTTGCAAATGACACTTGTTGACTGGCCCTTTCTCCACCCATCTACTTAAGGAACACTTGACTGACATCATTAGTACATTTACTGTAAGTAATGTGGAGGTGCTATATTGTACTATTTTCTAAACAACCACTAATTCCCATTAAAATCATCAAACACAGTTCAAAAGCAAACAGTGCTGCTGTTCAAAGAAGCTATGGCCTGGTTCATTATGAGTTGGAAGAGAATTTAGCTTTCATTAAGCACCTAATGAGTTTTATTTGTTCCTCAAATGCACACATGATTTGTGGGCATAGTATAATATTATTGGTTAAAAATGTGTCAGCCAAATGTAATGTAATGTAATATGATAGTATATTGTATACTGGCGGGGATATATGTAAAATATCCAAACATGTATTTGATCTAATTCTTTACGTGTAACAATGATGTTTCTCACATGCTTAGCATATGGACTGATATAGGGAGTAATATTACTTGACACAGTAGATCATGCTTGAATATAAAGGTGCCTTTTTTATGCCTCAACAGACACTGTTTTCTGTGATATACACCCCACTCCTTTCTATGCCATTGGCCTCCTCGTGGTTCGTACAAGCTAATGCAGCTTTTGGAGGCAAGAAAACTATTTCTCGGAAACGATTAACCAACACTCGTATGGATCAACAGCCAGTTTGTGCCGTGTGAAAACTAAATATAAATGTCTAATTGGTTGCTGGAACTCAGTGACACCTAACCCTTGGTTCAACTGGGTAAGAGGTGTTAAGGGTGGCAGGCTGCCATACACACTGCTGAGAGCTCATTCTCATGTGTTCGTTCTCTCTCTCTCTCTTTCTCCCTTTCTTCCCTCCCTTCCTCTCTCACACACACATGTATTCTCTCACAGACACACGCACGCACACATGGAAGCAGAGTTTTACATCCATGGTGTGGTCCACCTGCCCAAATGTAAACATTTTGCATGGCTGCTCTGAGCCACGTTCGAACCAGCGCTAAGTTTACTGTTTGCTCACACATGCTCCAGATGTGACACCCGTCTGGCTTCAGGTGTAACCCTAGAGTGAACCTTTCTTGCTTCACATATGTACCAAATAACACTAGGGAAGGTTATTTAATATGAGTAATACACTACTGTCAATATATAAATCAATATACATCAATCATATATACTGTCAATATATAAATCAATATACATCAATCATATATATATATATATATATATATATATATAAAAAGATATATATATATATATATATATATATATATATATATATATATATATATCACTGGGCAAAAAACACTAGGACAGTCAAGCACAAGGACAGTCAAGGTAAGTGAGTAATAATTCCTGTAAATGTTTTCAGTCCAATCGACCATGAGGAACATTGACTTTCCCCTGAGTTACGAGATGGGCATCAGATCTTACTGGAAACCGAAGGACCACTGTCATCCTCATACAATCAGCTGATGAGTTTTGGGCCGTGGCTTCAAGGCCGCGAGTTGAGTCGGGAGGCCGCGGGTCTGCCCGAAACCTCTGTCCAAACGAAGACAGCGGAGTGGAGCTGACGCGCCAGTCAGAGTTGTTAAAGAAATTAGCTAATCTCCACGCAGAGGTGACCCAGTCAACTATGAAAGAGCAAGGTGACGTGGGAATCAAAGAGGCCGGCCAGGATTAAACTGTTACTGTATGCTACGGAGTCGGGAAGAAAGCACAGCTCCTCGTATAGAGCTTCCAGTATCTCCAGGGATTAAGGAAGGGTCGACTAATACGTTCTTTTTTTGTGGTATCTCTGAGTGAGGCCAGCAGTTTTTCACCTCTGCACTCTCTTTTCTGTGTCAGTTGTTTGACCATTAACCATTTTCCAGGTAGTAACAAGTGATTATTTTGGACAACAGTGAGTGATACTACTGTATCAAAAGAAAAAGGCTTTGACATGAAAGGAACTGGCTGGATGGCTTTTGGTGTGATGACTGATTGTTTGTGTGAGACTTCTTGCACTCAACACTGTTAACAGTGTCTTCATAGACTGGTTCTGCTGAGAATGGACTGGGAAGAGGAAAGCAATTTGGACAAGACAAGTCTGTTAGTTGTTATTTTGGCAATTTAGTAAAGCAATAAATATATCCAGACAAACTTCGCTATCCTCAACTGTGCATTAAACATCTGTTTGGTTTCCATGGTTTAATGGTTGAATGCCGTCTTGTTGAGCGGCTTTGCTTTATTTTGCATGACTGAACTAGTTGGACCAATGCTTTCTTATTCTAATGCTCTCGTTGGCTTGTGCAGTGTTTTCATTATTAGTTCATACACATGGCCAGCTAAACAATCAACATCAAGGATACCATCACACTGTTGACCTCTAGAACGTCGAAACAGATGATAAGCTAAACAGTCAAAGATGCAAACAAACGAATGCATCCTACCTATACAGTGTGGCCAAGACCGGAACAACAACAGTGATTCCAGTGAAGCACTTGGCGTGGTTTCACACACACACACACACACACAAAGGTTTCAGAGATGAACAGAAAAGCTCACAATTATTTGCGCATTTGCCTGGGCACGCCCATCTTGGGTTTCTGACCAACAAACAGTTGAGTATCAAAGCTAACCATGTAGCAATGGAGAGTTGATGTCAGTGGAAAAGCAGGCACAGACAGCCAAGGCGTTTTTGGAATCGTGGGCAAGCCTCAGATTGTCCCCACTGATGAAGCCTCCATCATGAGCACACAAACACACACACATCTCCACACACTAATGAACAAAGCTTGTGATATATGCGTGCTATTTTCTATCAAGAGCAGATGCAGCGTCACCAAAACATAGGGCAGGAAAGACAAAAACAAAGCACCCAGACATCATCTGATTCTGGAGCAGATTCGACCCAGGTTTGGCTTGGGTCCACCAGATCTGCTCCAGATAAGGACTAGAGCAAGCCAGAGTCCATTTCCACACGGCTAAGGTAATCAATTAGCGGCAGAGATGCATTTCTCCTGTCTTCCCTCCCCTCTGTGATGATCAGTGTTTACCCAGCAACTCATCTTCAGCTTTGAGCTGCCCAGTGAGAGAAATGGCTTTCATTATCTCCTGCGAGTTATCCAAGGGGCACATTTAAAACTCAAAATAAGACGCAGCCACGCTCTCTTTGAACCTCACAAGCCTCAGTGAGCTTGAAATAACACCGCTGTAGACTATGTGCTATCTCAGCCACAAAGAAATGCGAATAGCAACAAAAACAGAATTTCATTCCAATAAAACCCCAAAAACAATTCACAATATTTTGTAAAATGTTATTGTAGATGTAGCTTGTCATTTTGTATTGCTGAGTGCAGATACGCCCTCTTTAATATAGGGGCCCTAATTGAAAATCCATGGCTGTGCAAGGACATGAACTAAAGCTATCATGTGGCACATGGAGCACTGAACTGACCCACCGATGTTTGTGTTAAAGTTGCAGTCGGGGACTGTGCAGGAAGTCTCATTTGTGTGTTTAGCAGACGCTTTTCTGCAAAAAAACCCCAACGTACATTATATGGGGGCGTGCGCACCATAGCATTCATTCCTGCAGCGCCCCTGACTGAAGGATCATGCTCAAGGTATTGAATAATGAAATAGACGTTGCATCGCTATTAAGTTAGCTTTAGTTACTATATGTAACTTGTGCTAAATGTCAATATTTTTGAGATGTTGCATATGGCACACATATTACATGCATTTATAATGTCATGAGTATTCTGCATCAGCTCACCCATGTGACATTTAACCACACTGTGGTTTGTATAATGATCCTATGTCTCACTGTAACCAATGAATCTCACTTCAGCCACAGAGAAAACCATTAAAAGCCAAAAAATTAAAAAAGTTTGCTTTTTAATGGGCAACTGATCACACAACTGGCATGTCTAACCGATCCAGTTAGATCTTATCAGACCTTGCGACCGCATCATTTCTTTGTGGTCTAATCATTTGCATGCCATATTACCCATTCTGGGTCTTTCAAGCAGGTCTGGATTTCAGAGAGCCAGGTTAAACAGCTGGCAGCCTTCCCACAGCGCACTTCCTGCAAGTGCAGTATGGATTAACTGTAAGCATGGTTTGGATTGAAACAGTGGGAACATGGAGACATGCTAGCATGCATGAAACCACAGGGAATAACTGATTTTGCTGTAACATTCTGGGTGACTGAACTGACATGACAAATAGCAGGAAGGTCCTGACACACGAGAGGACCATTGTGGAATGCACCACTCTTAAAACCACATATCAGCCAAGAAAATGATGATTTATTGCACTTTGCAAAACCAAGTAGACTAGATGACTATTTTAACTGTAGCAGCTTAAACCAGAGGCACAAACTAAATAGTTCCTTGGGAAACTAGCAAAGAGTGAGAGAGCGAAAGCAACAACAACTGTGATTAAACAAATATTCAGTATCTGCCTTTTTATGAACTACTGTTCATGTAGTGCATGGATTGTGCCTGCATCATAAATTCCGTAGGGCTATTTAATGTATGTTTGAAGTAACTGCCAGATGGAGACTATTAAAAAGACAGAAAAAAGTGTTCATAAAAAGTCAAACTTTTAAGCTGAGAAGAGTTAGAGGGAGGAAGAGAGCAAGAGACTGAGGGGCCAGATGTAGTGCATAATATCTGGGAGACATGAGGGAGGTTTGGGTGTTTTAATGAGAGAGATTTCTGTGGGATTTGGGCACTAATTACAGTCCCTGCGTCAGACCCGACCCAAAACTTCCCCCTACTGTTTCATGCTTAAGGAACCCAGAAAGGGATATAAGCACACAAACAGAGCTCATCACATGTGGATATATACGATCGACACCTCATCTGTCTATCTATCTACTGTAATTTCCCATTGACTTTGGCTAATTGTTTTCAGCTTTGAGGTTAATACACAGGGACAGGCTATTCATGAGAATGAATTTCCTTTCTTCATTCTTCTTCCTGATTAAAGCACTGATCTGATTCATTGGGCTATATTGGGCTCTGCAATTTAAATATGAGTGCGGTCAATACATGGTTTTGTCTTTCCTTTGTCTTTGCCTTTATTTTGATAGGACAGTGATGAGAGTGATAGGAAGCAAGTGGGACAGAAAGATGGAGTGGGATCGGGAAATGACCCGGATCGGACTCAAACCCAGGTCTCCATATTCACATTTAATTTATATTACTGTAAACCATACCACTTTCTTAACTGTATACTACTGTCTACACTGCACTATACGTCTTATACTATTACATTCTGTACCACCTGTCTATACTGTGAATATCACATTGCACTTTTCTGCTTTTCTGCACTTCTGGTTAGACGCAAACTGCATTTCGTTGTCTCTGTATTCTGCACAATGACAATAAAGTTGAATCTAATCTAATCTAATCTATGCATGTGAACCAAAATATGGTATGAGCACTGTAGCCAGTTGCCCACAGCGCCTCTGGTTTCGTCTTTTTTAATTGGCATAAAACACTGTAATGCGGTGTATACAAGATGCGGCTAATTCACAGGAAATTACTGTATCTATCGAGTTTTGGTCATTTCTTTCACTCATTTATGGTCCAATGAAAAATCCATGGCATTGTTTGGATATAATGATCTTTTTGGCCCCCACCATTGACTTCAAAGCAACGCTGCCTGGAAGGCGCTAGGGTTAGGCACGGGCTTAGGTTAGTGTTAGGCAGAGCTGCCTTGAAGTCGATGTGTGGGGGCCAAAAGGACCATCAAGCCACTGTTGGACAAACACAGACCATTAGTAATCATACACAAATTTGATGTTTAGTATGAACTTGGATTATGACCCACCAGTAGCTGCTGATGTAACATAGCCTACAAATCACATATAGTAAAGGCTTTAAATCCACTACACCTGGTTGTAAATACAGATATTTATATAGTCGAGTCGTTAGCTTCACACTGACCTCATAAAACTTTGTAGTACACAATGTAGAAATTATTTTGAATTTGACATTAGGTGATTTCAGTGAATCTATTCAAGTTATGATAGGAGAATAATGCAAAAATTTACTATCTCCACTGAGTAGGCTACTTGTCTCTGATGCAATGAGAGACGAAGCAAAAGCAGCAAAGGTGTTACACCCGTGAGGGAAGGTGAGACTTATGTACCAGAATGAATGAATCGGGCAGGCATCTTTCCCACTGCCTCTTTTTAATTTGTTTTATACGTAATTGGGATTGGGAATTGGCACTGCAGCACCGTGTGAAAGTAGCGGCTAGAATGACACAACGGCTAATCCCACTGTGTTAATGGCTAATAGGCATGGAATTGGTGCTTGCATCAAGTGAGGTATTCACATTTACAGTACCTCATAAAAGTGCGTTATTAAAAGACAATAAAACTAGAATAGAACAAATTTATTCAGCAATGACCAACCAAGAATGAGCTTTCCTTTTTTGACACTACCAAGCAGTAATAGCATCTCCACCTTAGCTCACAGGAATTTGCATTTGTGCCCAAGACAGCCATGCATAGAAGCCCATGTAGTCTTTCTTTGTTACATTATAATTTGAAGTTTATCTATCATTTGTCCACCAAGTACTTGAGCCAGGTTTGAAGATTTCTTACAGCAGGGCTGCACGTCCTGGGGAAGTAAGCGTTCCATGTGTGCAGTGTATGCTATAGTTAGCTTTAATTATAATCAATGGAACTAGCTACACCAGAGATGAGAGCCCCGCACACATTTAAAAACCTTAGACTAGTCTTCAAACACAACTTTTATGCTCCACGAACGGTACACTTCAATTTGCACGCCCGGTGTAACCTCGCTGTAAGACCGCAGTGAAATTATAGTAAGAAACCCAGGCGCAATCGTGATGATAGTAATGGTAATAAAGTGTCATCGTCGAACAAACCAAACCTGACAGTTTCAACTAGTGCTGTCAGTTAAACGCGTTATTAACAGGAAACCTATTTTAACGGCGTCAATTTTTTTATCGCGAGATTAACGTTCATTTTGGTGTAACAAACTTTGTAGTTTTTTCACATGCTGTTGCAACAACTAGTAACGTTAGAACAACTACAACACCACACCGATCTAGCCAGACCGAAACTAAACAATAATGCGACTGACGAATGGAATGGAACAGAACGTTGTATGTGCTGCATACACGCCCCCTTTTAGGGGGAAGATGACTGATATAATGGAAATCTATGCTGCATCAAAGTGGAGAGCGAAACATGCTTATAGTAAACTTACTAAATCTTGAAACAAACATGAATAAAAGGCACAAAATAAGGTTGGTGTAAGAGTTATCTGTGTGTTTATGGGATTAATGTGACCATGTTCCTATGTTTTGCTCTCTTCAGTTTACTAACAGGAGTGTCACGAATGTATCGATAGGCACAGTCAAACTGCCCGTGGCTGACTAATTAAGTTCAGCAAACTTAACTTTACATGTCATAACATCAACTAAACATAAGTCACACATTCATTCTATCACTTGTAATATGAACGTAGCCTATTTCCTACAACTAGGTGAGATAATTGGCTATGTTATACTGAAGTTCCACAGTTAGCTAGCTAGCAAGCTAGCCGTTTTGCATGGGATATTATGGTAAGTGTACATGCTAAATTTGTATAATACATGGGGTATTGCAAACAAATAAGGTTGGTAATGTACATTGTTTCGACATGAGTAAGTTACATAAACACAATTCTTCATAACTGCCTGTTAGTAAAATGATTGAATGTCCTGTGAATTAATAACTAGATGTAACGTCAACGTGTGATTACTAGCTGTCTTTCAATTATATAATGTTAACATGTTTTCCGCTAAAATGGGGCGTGATGCAGACAAAGATTGTTAAGGCCGCCTTAACAATCTTTGATGCAGATCAAATGTATCTTCATAATGATGCGCCGTTAGTAGGCTACGTAAAGGCATGCTGCAAACACTTGGTTGGGCTAACGAGCTGGCCAAAGAGTAGTAGCCTAGGCTGACGCATTAGTTGTGTGCCGCCAAAGATTTTTTCACCGTCACTTGTTCTGTTATCAACATTCCTCTTTGGCTGCTACTACAGTATTTGCGATGCACTCTGCTTTCGACATTCATTTACATTAGATTCTATTCTTTTCAATACAACTCCGCACACCAGCATCGCACTTTGCAGCCGTGTAATCACGATTCAGTTATATTTGGTCGCTGCTCCATAAAATCCATTGTTCATCCAGTGTTTGCCTGTTAAAAACTTCGGCGTTGATGTGTGTGGCAAGTGACAGTGCACCATAGACTGTAGGCCTATAAAATGGCAATGCACTCATGTTGAAAAGTTCCTTATTTTCAACTGAACTCAAAGATAATGAATATAGTATGAATATAATATTTTCTGTTTGTTATGCCCTTTATAATGTGTGTAGGCCTACATTTTGTGCATGCACTTCTGCAGTAGCATTTATTTCAGTTTATATCAGCTATATTTCTGAAGAATATAGTGTTGCCTCAGGTCTGCTGCACATCTTTTGAAATCAAATAGACCTATATCTTAAAGTTCAGTTAATAAAGTAACTTGCTTTGCTTTCATTTGAATCCCAATCAAGATAAACAATAATTGCTTTATTGTTAATATGGACTCCTAGAACTCCTTTTAATCATATGATAAAATATGTGATTAATCGTGATTAACTATAGGAATTCAGCGATTAATCGTGATTAACAATTTTAATCGTTTGACAGCACTAGTTTCAACCAACACACATGGCCAGTTCCAATTTCAAAATCATAAATCCAAGCCACATCTCTCTCTCTCTCTGTCAATTTGTCTATCACATACATTTGCCTACTTTATTTTTTTTTTAAAAAGTGAAGAATAAGCCAGTCCACTTTTACAGCAAAAATTGAGATAGACACCTATTCAAAA
Source organism: Alosa alosa (assembly GCF_017589495.1). Classification (NCBI taxonomy): domain Eukaryota; kingdom Metazoa; phylum Chordata; class Actinopteri; order Clupeiformes; family Clupeidae; genus Alosa; species Alosa alosa. The sequence goes on from NC_063196.1 coordinate 17,994,323, forward strand.
ACGAAATTAAAGGCACAAAACTTTTAGAGGAGTTGCAGAAAGAACCTGTCTTTCCCATCACGTGTGCACCTTTTGGTCAAGTACAGTAGGCCTACCTCTGAAATGCAAAAGTAGCTTCTATTGCCTCAAGTTACTTGTGAGTGTGTAGGTTATATAACTTAAATAACCTACTGCATAGCACTTAAATGATGGACATTACTGCTTTGCCAACCTCTGTCATCATGGAGTGAGGTAAGTCAATCAATCATGTGAGAGACCAAATACAAATCAGAAACAGCCATAGTGAAGCTGATGTTCATGTCCTGACAGTCACACATTCAGTATCAAACTGGATTGCATAGACTTCCCATTGATTTGGTGACCATCTGACATTAGTGACTGACAAGATCATTTTCTAAATTTAATCTTGTGCACCTTTGGGTCAAGTACCTCTCAAATGCTGGCTGCATCAACAGAAGCACCATATAGCTATTTTTATATAAATTTTATTTTACATATTTTTGATCAATTGTATCAGTTTGAAGTGTGATGCTCATACTCAATAGCCTGGAAAATCCAGACCCTGATAATCTAGAAAGATTAAGGGTCTGGCCACGAACAATGTAATAGCCCAACTCGAGGGGCGGCAACAAACATGCATTTAAAAATCTCACTGCACGCAATTGGATAACACTAGACCATGTTTACTCTGAATGATTTCAGACTTCGACGCAATCGGATAACACTACGACCAATGTGTACTGTCCTCCAACGTTGCAGCGCTGTCTTCATAAGTTTAGCTGGTTCCCAGGAATGTGGGGTAAAAGTAACGTGCATCATTGCTCATTGCCAGAGTGTCTCGCAGAGACAATTCCATTGTGCTCTCGCGAGAACTCTGGATTTCCAGGGTACATACTCAATAGCATCATGTCCAAATATGTGAAGTGTAGTCTACATAATGCATTTATTTTGAAGAAATCAAATAGCACCAAAACACTAGACCAATCAGCGCCAACTATGTCCTTAAAAGTAACATCATGCAAATATGACCAAAATTACATTTTTTTGTTTCATTTTAGTTAAGGTTTGCCCATTTAATATGTAAAAGGAACATTTTGGGTGGGTGGGGTACAGCAACTTGATAGGGGGGGGCACTGCCCATATGAAATTACCAGGATTAAAAGATAATGGAACTGAAAGATAAAAGCTAAAACAGCACAGAACAGCTCTCCATGGAGCCAGGGGCTTCATCATGCATCCATAGGCATCTGGCAGTGGTTCTCCACCCAGCAAACGGTCCTCGGCTCAGTTGTTGCCAAACTACTTGGCAACTGGGCACTTCAATGTAAACATCTTGGAGGAACAGTAATTTGTTTAAATCATCGGCAGTAAGTGGATTGTCCCGGAAGTTCTTTATTGGGGTTAGTTATATTATCCATTTCGCGCTGAGAAATGAGGCCCGTAAAAGTGCCCTACCCAATTTGGGTGAAAAGCCACAAACTGCTATACCAGCAGTCAATCGGTCATGAGAGGGTATAAGTGCTCCCTTTGGTTCACATAGGATACAAACATGTTTCTATTCATTTGGATGTAGTACCTTTTTGTATGTGCAATTAAATTCCTATTACTAAACCTTTCACCTCTCTTCAGTCATCAGATTTCAAAGTATTAGTTAACCAAAATGAAAGATGACTTTAAAAGATGGTCTTCTCTGCCACTTACTTTGACAGGCCGTATAAATGCAGTAAAGATGGCTGTGCTTCCAAAGTTTTTATGCTTATTTGAATGTTTACCCCTATTTCTCACAATAATTTTTTTCAGTCAATTAGTCAAATGGTGACCTCATTTATATGAGACGATAAAGCCCCTAGAGTTAAGAAGGACCTTTTACCAAGGCAACGTAGTGTTGGTGGACTCGCTTTGCCCAGTTTCATCCATTACTACTGAGCTGCAATTATCCAAAAGATACTTTTTTGGTTACATTCTCCTCATATAAACTGGTGTTTTCTTGAGGAACAGTCATGTCAGTCATGTTGAGGAACAGTCATGTCATTCTAGAGAGCTTTAATTTACTCATCTTTACCTCTAAGATCTTCTCACTTCACATTCCATCCTATAGTGCTCTCTCCACTCTTAAGATTTGGAACCAATTTTACTCTCATTACAAATTTGTTTCTGCCTCTATCCTTGGCCCCATTCACAAAAAAACACCTATTTCTTCCCTTTACTATGGATTTGTCCTTTATGGAGACGAGGAAGAGGAGTATTTACTGTTTTCAAGACCTTTACAACTCTATAGGGTTCTAGACAGTTATGAAAATCTACAGAGACTTCATAACCTCCCTAGACAACTGTTTTTTCAATATCTTTAAATACAACATTTTCTCAAGATATTGCAGTGTAGCACTTATTCAGTTTAAAGTGCTACACAGGGACCTCAATGAAATGTAACACGAGGCATATCATTAAGCACATAAACATATCTTAAGCCTGTAATTTACTGAACTTCTTCATATTGGTTAATATCAAACATCATTGGGTCAATGGCACCGCCATAAATTACTTTACTTCCTATTTTCACTGAACTTAGTGTTTTTAGAATTAGGAATGTTCATTCTCCTGTCTTCTATGGATGTAACACTTTAGGAATGAAACAGTAGGGTGGAATACCAGAACTGCTGTAACCATCATCGAACATTCCATGTTAGCTTGTGGTTAACTGGCTTTCAAAACGCACCACTTATATTCGTTTTGTATATACCTCATGCATACTCACATGAGAAATCATACCTTATGTATCAGACTGCGGTAGGAAATGTAATCAGAATACTCCAATTGCCGAAGAGGACCAGGTGGAGCTACAGAGGGAGCAGACATCTTGATTGTTCCCAGAGTGACTCTATCTGATCCCGAGAGGAAGTGTTAGGCGATAACTCATGGGCTCGATTGGGAATGTAAACCATTTGTCTGCACTGAGAAAGAGAGAAGGCCTTGAATTTCGGGCAGTAGGAAACGACCAAAATATTATGGTCTGGCATTGCACGTGTAGCAAATTCATAACCAGCTTTTATGATCGTGAAAAAAAAAAACCTGATGACAAACTTTTTAAAAAGGTGCAGACAGACACATTTCAGAAGAGCTTTGTTTGATGGGTAACTGGCCATGAGTCAGAACTGAGCAGACAAAAGGTCTTTATAGTGTCAATCCTGCTGTTTATCATAAGTCGGTACAGTTGGTTCTCTTCCCAGCATGGGAACACTGGATGTGGGTCATAAAAAGAGTACTTACGGAAGGTTGAGTTGAGTTCAAATATGGGTGTTATGAACCAACCAGATCTCAAATTTACAACTGAGGTGCCACTCTACGAGTTGTTGTGTGGGAAGATGGTCGATGAATAAACATGAAAATGTCACTACAATCCTTTTAAAGCTCCTTTTTAACCTGTCCTGTACAGAGAGCTTTTGACCAAGCATTTTACCTGCTCACAAAACACTTCAGACACTCTTCAGAAACTTTTGCTTGTATATTAAGGTGGATAGGAACAGTCCTTGAGGCTTTCACGCTGTGGAAATGTGGAAACAAGTCCATACTTGGGTCTCACCTCGGAAGTAATGGACTGTGAAGCCAATGGAGTCAAAAGTGGCAGCCATTAACGGGGGTGACATAGCACTTAGCCTGACCATCTCAGGATGTCTGCGCCTACTCTTTAAACCACTGGTCTGGGGGGGTGGCTGAGTAAACATTTACTCATTCTCTGAACAGTCTTCACATGGAACACTGAAGTCCACGCTGTCTAGGGGACGTGCTGCTGTTGAAAAAGAGAAGGAACAAAAAATGTTTTGTCTCATCATTGTCTCCACTACTGAGACTTGACTTGCTGAGACTGAGATTGAGTTGAGTGAGTGTGACTGAGATGAGTGTTTTGTTGAACATTTTTGTTGAAATGCACTTGGAAAAAGCCTGTAAGTCTCATGGCGGAGGCCAATAGCAAGATCATCGGAAAGCACAGACTTTATTAAGGTGATGAAGTTCTCCATAGCTGTGAAAACAGGGTGAGGAGTAAACACATTTGCGCAGAGATGCGTTTTATATCCTAGCAGGCAAATCAATAAGGTTTCAGATTTGTGTTGGATAATGGCAGGTTTATTTGATATTGGAGGTTAGAGTCCATAAAATCTCAGCACATACATACTGCTTTCTAAGGAATTAAAGTCTATTTATTGTGGGTGTGTGTGTTTGTGTGTGTGTGAGTGAGTGTTCAAACGAATGATCCTAGGGAGCTTTTCAGATGTCATTTGTTTAAATTTTTTATCGAGTTTTATTTTTCCCCTTTTTTATTTTCCTATGCCTATGCCCTGCTGCTTCAGAGAGCGCTGTCCCATCTGTCTGCTCTATAGTGGAAATGCCCATTATGAAGATGAATGGACATGTCAAGAGTCTTCAAAGGAAGACACAAGACTGACTTCAAAGACACCGATGCCAGACAGGTCCACAGATGAGTATCTCACACACCTCGAGAGCTGAACGGAAAAGACCTGTGGATGGAAAAAATGTAGAGGCTCCGTACTGAGGGGCGGATAAAATCCGGAGGCAAAATGTGCCCCTGATTAGAAATCTCACTGGCATTGGCTCGAATACCCAGAGCAATGAGCCTCTCCTGCACTCTCTGGCCACATTCTGACTTCGCAGATTGAACAGACACGATTGTATCACGAAACCGCCTTTGAAGCTCTCCTAATACTCAAAGTGTCTGAGACGATTAATGGAGCCATCCAGTCCCTCCTTGGCTGATCAGCTGGGCTGATTGGCTTACCACAATAATCACTGGTCTCTGCAGCCAAGTGGCCAAATGAAGGCATTTTGTCGAAACAGCCTTACCAGTTTTGTTAAGCAAATATATATATATATATATATATATATATATATATATATATAAATATAATATCTTGTGTTTACACTAAATCATTTTTGGTCAGGTGATCCGCATCCTCAGTCATATTCATAGAGAATGTCAAAGGTTATGTATAAAGTTTATAATCAGGATGTGTGTGTGTGTGTGTATGTGTGTGTGTGGGAAGCCCAGTGAATATAAACAGGGGTGAGAGGGGGGGGGGCTCTTACCCATAATTCCCTCTGGGAGCCACACTCATTATAGCAAATGTTTCCCTGTGCAGAGAACATGTGAGGAGTTTCTTATAGCCACAGAGATAGAATATGACCTCACTGAAAATAGGCAGGAGGGGTTGGGGGCAGACAGCTTGTGACAACAATGAAGCCTTGTCTCCAGATAGGTCCTGATCAGCGGTCCAGTGCTCCCTGAAACGGGCTGCTCAAGTGGTTCTGAGCATCACAGTCGGCGTGTTAGTGGGCCAGCGATCATTACCACCAGCAATTACCGAACGTCCAGAGAGGTCGGAAGCCCTTGGGCCTCCTCTGCCTCGCTCGCTGCTTACAAACGAAACAGGAGCAGCATGAGATGCACTCTTGTGAGTGTTGGGTGTGCATTTGTGCGTTTGTGTGTATGTGTGTTTCCTTATTTATTTATTTTCCGCGCCTGGGAAAACGTGAAGAGCACACCAAGGACTTGGACGTCCGCTCTGATTGTTTTGAGGCCTTCTTCCATCAGCTTGCAGCCGTGCCAAGAGCGGAATAAAAAGCTCATTCTGCTCTTTGCACACGCTCACCGAGTGGCCCACTTTGCTCCGAGCCTGCTGAAAGCCTGGCAAATCAGACGTAGCTCAGTTTTATGAAAAGGCAACACACTCCAACCCTATCTGGACCATTTGGGTTTAAACCCTAATGCTCTTGTTATTTGGACTGCTCCAGAGCTTACCAAAATGGCCCCTTAGGTTTGGCATAGCTACATGAAAATAGATATACTACTTAAAAGGATGTTCATCTGACAAACTCCCATTTATCAGATGGTTAAACTTTCCATGAGACATCAGGGCAAAGCCGTCGACTCCTGACTAGATAGTACCGTTTCATTGGATGCTTGATTGTTTTTGCCATAGTTGTAAATAGAATCCCAAAGACACCGCCCGGCTAGGCAGATCCTGGTGGAAATCGAAGGCAATTAAACTGTGATTTATCATCCTGCTACAATGGCAGGATAATTTATCACAGCTGTGGCATGACCTTTTCCAACAGTTTGCCTCAGCTCGACTCATCTGCGTCTTACTTGTTAAAACAAATTGGATGTTCCCCTGCGTGTTTAATGTAGGCCCTATCTATGGAGTGAAAGATTGAATTTTAAAGGTTTTCTAATGATTTGGTAACGTGTTGCACGGCTCAAGTTGTTTGTTTCCTCTAATTCAACACAGCTGGATTGTGGCTTCTGGCTCAAAGGACCGGTGGTAGTATTTGCTGAAACCCTCCTAAAGACCTGCGTGATATTGCACAGACATGGACCTTCTAACAACCCCAGCGAACTTCCAGGCCCCTTTAACCCGTTTTTTGGGCTGGTTTTGCTGCCATGCCTCCGTTTCCTCCAGAAGATTTGTGTCAGGAAGGGCCATGATTGGACGTTTACGATACAAGCTGATCAAAGCGAGAACGCAAGACAAGATGGATTTGCCAGACAGATAGCAACATTTTCTCCAGTCACACAAAAGCTTGGAAATCAGCACTTGTATGAATGTAACCAGCAACTTTAAATGCTTTGTTTTTGTTTCTCGTCCTTTGTTTCTCGGCTCTGTGAACTCCACGAAACAGCCGAGAGGTGAGAGACGTTGGTTGACTGAGTTTCTGAGTGAGCTAACCTGTCGGACTGTCCTCATGTGGCCTCTCTCTTGGAAAGAAGGGAGTTGTTTCAGCACATCCCTGCCATCACGGGTGCTGTCTCCCCCCACCCACCTCACCCACTCCTGGAAGGACGGGACAGCAACGTAGGAGCCTCACAAGGGGCTGTCTAAGGACAGAGGAGCCCATGGAGGGGGTGGTGGTGGTGGTTGGTTTAGTCTGAAGGGAATGGGATGGGTCTGACACCTGTCTCCCAAACAACACCACACCCCCCCTTTCCCAGCTACATTTTCTCTCTCTCGCACTGTGCAGGCTGATGACTGACTCATTCGTTTTCACACATAGACACATGCCCTTTCTCTCTCTGAGTCATCCATCTGTCTCACTTTCTCTCTCTGCCATACACATACACAGACACATACAAATCCCACACAAACACCCACACTAAGATGTATGGCAGTCTTCTGACCCAGTTTCCCTCTTCCATTCTTCCTTCAGTTCTCTTTTATCTTCAGCAAGGCCTCTGTTCATCTCCTGCTCTGTTGCAGCTCTTCCTTTCAAGATCAGTTCACTGAGTCATGCTTTCCTCCCCTCTCTCTCTCTTTCTCTCTCTCTCTCACTCACCTTTCTCTTGATCCCTCTTGCAAATTTTCTTTCTCCCCCTCTCCTCTCTCTCCCTGTCTGTCTCTCTGGGCAGGTTTTCAGCCTCCAGGGGCTACAGGGAGTAGTGCTAGGAGGGAGCAGTGTGTGTGTGTGTGAGTGTGTGTGTGTGTAGCCGCTTGTAAAGTCCTGTCAGCCGGACATACCATTGAGACTGGCATGCTAATTGAAAACAGCACCGTTCCCTTGGTTCCTGGATTTCTGCCCCCTCCCAGAGTCCCAGAATACATGCTGTAACGCGGTAACAGCTTGAAAATAGCATTGTTAGGTACGCAATAAACTTGTTCTTTATACCCAATTTAGCATTTTAATATATAGAGCCTTGGTGTGTTCGCCTGGTCCGCTATATACCAATAAAGTCTAGCGCTATGTGGCAGGCTCATGGAATGAATAAAGTGTGCATTTGCCAGGATCCCATTTCGTTTAATTGTCTGATTATTTGGAGCCCTGGCCTGAATGTTGAAGGCAAGGCCTGCCAATGTGTTGCACCTTTCTTGCCCTTCCAGACATGGCAGAGAATGACACAAGGCTTTCAAAAATAACCATTACTGAGTCACTGCCGTAATGCTCAAGGCTAGTGTGGTCATGGGGAGGTGCAAGCTACAGAGTTTAGCACTGAAATCTGGTGCTTTGAATGACCATCTGATTATCATAGGTACACCAGTCATGTCATGTCTTGTCGTCTCATAGGAGGACATTGTCAGTCTGAAGTGACTGAGTATGAGTCCTGTACAGTTTGGGGTCAGGTGTGATGTAAAGAGGTCATTATTTAACCCTGAACTAGGTCAATCAAAATAACGACACAATTTGTATGTCTCAAAACTCACTTCCACACCACTAATGCCGAAACTGGCCACCACAATGATAGAGACACTTCATTTATCAGAGTGAAGGAACACCGTTTCCATTTACAGAGTGAAAGTGCAAGGTCCAACAAACAAGACCCAGTGTCCAAAAACAAACCCATCCATTGCTTTCCACAAGGCCACATGACAATAACCAGCACCCAGTGACAATCCAGAATATCATTGTTTTTGTTTTTCTCCCAGAAAAAAGGAAGAGCACCAATTAACAGACCAGTGGAAGGCAGGAATGGCAGGTCACTGGCAGGACAGAGACTCTGCTCTTGGTCGTGGTGCATTTTTTGGTTTTAGGCACCTTGACCGAATTTCCTGTTCAACTTCCCTTCAACTGTGAGGCCTCCACTCTTACATGGATTCTGGTCAATATATGAGGTAAAGGAAGGAGACAGAGAGAGTGAGAATAATCGAGAGTGAGTGAGAGAAAGAAAGAGAGAGAGAGTGGAATGCAACGCGGGAAAGCGTAATAACAACAACAACGCAAAGTCTAGTCTGTGTGCTAGCCTTTACGGTAGCATTGATACAGTAGTACTCCATCATCTCCTCACACATGACTGTGGGACTGTGGTTCACATATTAATGAGCATGACTGAAATGTCACAGCATGTGTGTGTGTGTGTGTGAGAGGAGGGGGATGGGGGTTTGGGTTGGCGGCGAGGGGGGTGAAGGGGTTGGTTGGAGCAGTGAACAGAGCGAACTCAAGACAGTGTATAATTTATCGAACACATAATTGCACCCAGGCATATAATATCCGCAGACCTAAATGACACAATGGGCCCGCACAAGAAATCAATCACACTTGACAGGGATCAATTATGGCCATGCACAGTGGAGTGACACCGAACTCTGCCAAGCCCAACGAAGGTTCGGCCGACGTGCTCGCTGCAGGGAAAGACTCTGCAGCAAATGCTGGTTGGTTTTGGGAGAAGCGGGACTCTCAGACTTGGGGACAAAATGTGGTGAAGGACCAATGTTGGAGAGTGAGGAAAAAGTCCTGTGACAAAGCAAAAAAAAAAGTCCCCACATAAGCTAAGCCTTTCAGTACTGTTTGTCTGTCTGCACTGAAAGAAATGACATGCAAGAATTACTTAATTTTATTTAGGTAACCTTTTGCACTCAATTTCATTTAGCTACATCCAGCCATTTAGATTTAGTTGAATTTGCTTAATATTTTCTTGCAAATAAAACTAAACTAAATTGAGTTGAATTTGTTTAATATTTTCTTGCAAAAAAAGCTAAACTAAATTGAGTAGTTACATCTAAATCAAGCCAAGCAAACTCCAATCAAATATTTTGAGTAAAATGTAATATTATTTTCTTGGTAAAAATTAAGGTTAGATTTTAAGGTTAAATTTAATTAAAACTCAAAACACAAATGGTATGATTATAACTTTGCCTTTATTAATGCACATGCAAATTCCAACAAGGAAAACACAGTTCCGCATGAGAGACAGATGAACACAGAAGCGATATGCATGTATGAACATTGGTTGCTCACTGGTCTTGTGTGCCTAAAATATCAACATTGATAAAAAATATTAAAATATAATAATAATAATCCTGCTCTCAATCAAAACTGCAATGAGGGCAATATATTTATAAATAAGTGAGCAACAGCAGTAGAGAATGAGAGAGAGGTAGAGTGTGATAGAGAGAAAGAAAGAGAATGAAAGAAAAAGGGAAAGAAATAAATAAAAACAGAGCCCAAAAACACAGATACTTTGGCTTGAATTTAAATGTCACTTGGTTCTTAAGGTAGAAAAACTTCTAATGATTCTAATCATCTAATGATTTGGTCCTTAAGATTGAGAACCTTGGGTAGGAGCTTATCACCATCCATCTGTATGACAACTTTTTGCATAAATTCGTAAAGGTATTGAAGAGCTCAACATTGATTTAAGGTGTATATGACCCCTGCTTCACCAAAGTCCTTTTAGGCAA
>NC_063196.1:18007003-18037003 GCF_017589495.1 Alosa alosa
AATGATAACTGCTGTATCAATCGTCTCCAAGCAGGCTGGCGACAGGCTTATTTTTCGCCTCTGCTATCACCCTCTGCCAGCCATTGTGATAAACTTCAGAGTCTGTTCTCGCTTTGTATGTCAAGCTTGTAAGACTCAAGTGCTCAGAGCGTTTTGAAAAAAAGAGAGAGAATTTTGTTTTCTTTGTGAAATCACCCAGTGCAGGGGCATGTTGTTGGCCCTAATTAGGTTAGGTTTTAGCTCAGGGGAACAAGAACTTGCTGACCATGCAGGTCAGAGGCATAGAAGGCAACAGCTACAGCCGCTTAAAGTGACCATATACTGTGTGTGCGTGTATCCACAGCTTGGTTTGGAAGCTCACACCAAATGCGTGTTGTGTTACAACCGTGTCGCAGTCTTTCGGAAAGTCGCTTTGATATATTTTATTGCTGACGTTGGCCAAAGGTGCCACTTGAGGTCTAAGCCTAGTTCACAAGTTTAAGCAAACATCCTTCCAAGTGAAAAAGCCTATACCAGTAAAATCTGATCTGTTTCTGAGAACTGCAAATTATGCATATTCCAAACTCGACGAATTCAAAGAGCATGCACGTTATCAGTAGAACATTCGGTTCACCAGCAATGCATCCAGTGGCGGAGACACTAACTGAAACCATGTGTACCAGAGACGTTAATGCAGCAGTAAGGGAAGTCATCTCCGCCGGGATGCTGTAATTTCTGGACACGAGGCAGTACTCATTGCCCGAGAGCTCCAATCGGAAAGACATGAATCCCAATGAATTATCTCCGCGGATTGACGTAAGAGTGTGACAACACTGTCGGTAGCGTTTACGTTGTACAAGGAGAAAGCACTGATCCTGCATCAAATTAAGGGTATCATTTGAGGGGGTATGGGGTTCCCTGGGAGCCAGGCGAAAGACGGCACAATTAAGCATGCAACCCCAAATGTTCTGAGGCACTGATTTATGCAGCGATCCTGCGGTCGCTTGAATCAGTGCGGCGGTTGATGGCGCAGCAGAGAGTCGACGCGCTACGAAACCGCCAGCCCACTGCAGACCCCCGAGCCCTCATTACAAGCTCAGCTATGTCAGCTAAATGTCAGCTACTATGGAGAGACAACGGAGGCTTTGGACACTTTGGACTGGCTGTGCGACGACTGCTAGCGTCCTTCTCGGTGGGGAATTGAGGAATGCCACACATTTTCAGATCTTGTGCCGTAATGGCGCGGGGATGCCGGGAAAGTGCGTGCCGATGACAGTGGCAAGGTTTTTGGGGTTGAGGTTTCCGAGTGGGCTTGGCACAGGCAAAAGGGAGGCAGTGGGTTCATGCCATTTGTACCCATCCACTTTAGCTGACCACAGCCTGTGGCTGAAGAGAATGAGAGAGAGTTAGAAAGGGAGAGTTTCTAACCAACCATGGCCTTTGAGTCTGTGAGGGAGACAGAGAGAGTGAGACAGAGGGGAAAAAGTGTGTGGGGGGAGTGATGTGAAGAGAGGAGTGAGGGGGTGGAGGAGAGGAGGAAGGGAGGAATGAAGGGGTGGTGGAGAGGAGGCCAGCAAATCTCTGCACCTCGTTGCAGGCCCCTGTAGCAGTTTCGGCAGCATGCTGACACCAACACAGCGTCCGAGGGGAACAGTGGCCGGCACTGCGCCACGCTTGCAGGCGGCCGTCCGAGAGGAAACGCTTGCGCCCACCACCACCACCACCACCACTCTCCGCCGGCCCCCACTTCTCGGCCCCCTGGGCTCCTGAAAACCATTCAGAAGACTCCTGTGAGTGGGCTCTCAATAAAGACCAGAGCGACAGCAGGAAATCCACGCTAAGGACTGCTTGTTCCTCTCTCTCTCTCTCTCTCTCTCTCGCTCACTCTCTCTCTCTCTCTCTCTCTCGCTCACTCTCTCTCTCTCTCTCTCTCTTCACTCTCTCTCTCTCTCTCGCTCACTCTCTCTCTCTCTCTCTCTCTCTCTCTCGCTCACTCTCTTCCTGTTTCTCTCTTTCTGTCCTTCAGCCACTCTGCTTCTTTGTTGGATTCAGCTGTCTCCTGTATTTCCTCTCTGTCTACCCCTCCTTTCTATCTCTTTCTCACACACACACACACACACACACACACACACACACACACACACACACACACACACACACACACACACAACACACACACACACACACATACACACACACACACACACAAACACACACACACACACTCACACACACACACACTCTCAATCCAACTCTCACCCATTCCCATTCATTCTTCTTGATCCCTTTCTTTCCCCCCAGCCTCTCTCTCTCTCTCTCTCTCTCTCTCTCTCTCTCTCTGTCTCTCTCTCTCCCTCTGTTCTTTAGATGCCTTGGGTGCTGTGATCAGGAGAAGTAGGCGCTGACGTTTTGCGGGCACACAAGCTAATCTGTCATCGGCTCTGTGTGCTCCAGGGAAGCGGTGACTCTGCAATCTCCAAAAAGCATCTCCTAATTGCCTGCAGACCTCCCTCTTCCTCCTGCACTTGCAGATCTACAGTGCTCGTGCTGAAAGAAGACCCTTACAGTTTTAATGTTAGCCTGTTGCTAACTATTACTGGATACACACAGATATTACTAGGAAATATGGGGACATTATTGTTGGTCCAAGTTTGTTATTTCTTTCTTTGTTTAAGTGTACATTTTTGTTGGTTTAAGGGCACATTTTTGTTGGTTTAAGGGTACATTCTTATTGTGATGACTGGCTGCCTTGACCAATGAAATTGTTCCATTACGGAGATTTGATATAAAAACTGTGGGATGGTCACTCCAGTAAATGTTATTTTAGAGTGTTATTTCAGCCAGCGGTATTGAATGACTAGTTTGGCACCATGAAGCCACAAAGCTTTTGATGGGTGACTTGTTTGAGCTGTTTTTTTGCGTTGGTGTGTGTGTGTAGCCGATCCATCAGACGAAAGCAGGCCTTCCCGTCTAGTGAATCACGAATGTACAAAAAACAAGGGACTACCCACACTGCCCCAAACATACACACACACACACACACACACACACACACACACACACACACACACACACATACACTGAGTGAGGATCATTTCCTTCTGTGTGATGTACAGGAAGTGACCGCCAGGGCACCATCATGAAACCAAAATACAACACACACCCTCACACACACACACACATTCTGAGATATTTCCTGTGATGAATAGCAAGTAAGCAACATGCAATCCTCCAGAGAACACTGGCATCTGTTAAACCCTTTGAACATTTAAAGGGCACCACACACACACAGACAACAGTGAACACTGCTGACGATAATCTACCTCCGAAGGCTGTAGCCTACAATACAAACTCACAGTCGTCAATGGAGTTTGTACATGGACCTTGTTCACTCTCCATTGACACAGTGTTAAACAGACTGATTTCGGTGGCATGGTCCACATAGCTGGTCTGTTACTCATGTCCTGTGAAAGTGAGAAAGGCCTCTGCTCTGACCATGATTGTGGAAGAAGGTGCTGCAGTGGCAACAACAGAAGACAAAATCCACAGGAATGACAAACATAGCAACCTCGTTGTAGAGTAATTACAAGACACTTTAAATACAGGCAAACTCACTAACTGAATGAACATGGACATTTGTTTCCTGTGTGTGTTGAAAGCTCCTGAATGTCACAACCTAACATGATGTACTTCTTCAGTTTGCCATGCCTTCTTCAGATAGTGTTAATTAGGTCGGCTCAAACAAAACAAAAAAAAGGCTGATGTACATCTGGAAGTCGTCGAGAGGCTGGGCGCGGTGGAGCGTTACGGGAGGATGCCACTGTGGGTTCTGCAGGGGAACAGGAGAGCGGGCGTCAGAGAGATTATCGCACATTTTTATACGAGCCAAAGGTCAGAGGGAGCCGGCAGAGTGACCCTGGAGAGGAGAGGAGAAGAGGGCAGTGACCCAGCGGCGTGTCCCAGGCACAAGCACAAGCACTCGCACTCGCGTCAGGGGCCAGACAGAGCCCCAGCTCACAGTTTCCCCTTCCTCAGGAAGGGAGAGAGAGAGAGAGAGGAGATGGGCTGAGTCAGCCAGGCCGGTCCCTGGTGGTGGAGTAGGATGACGCGGAGGGAGGGAGGGAGGGAGGGAGGTTGACATGATATTTCTTTTTCCCCTCCTCCCTTCCTCTCCTCTGCCAGGCATACCAGCCTCTGGAGTGTAACACGGAGATACAAAATACAAACACAGCTCACGCACAAGCCCACAAACTCTACACACACACACACACACACATATAAATGACTGCTGCTAGTGTGTGTGTGTGTGTGTGTGCACTGTGTGTCAGTGTATATTTGTGAATGTCGTGTGTATGTGCATGTGCCTTTATTATGTTTGCCCAAAAGGAAATGTCAGGAAGCCTGGCTTTTAAGGGGTCTTTTTTCATATGTGAGCATGTGTATGTGTGTATGTGTGTGTGTGTGTGTGTGTGTTGGATTCATCTGCTGCACGAGTCCTGTACCTTATCATATTCAGTACATTTCCCTGTGGCAAAACGCACCGGTCATCCCCTGAGTGTGTGTGTGTGTTTGGGGGGTCCAGTTGAACAGAGGCGACAGTAAACAAAGCCCATCCCTTGCGGGTCAGTATTAATGATGTTGGCGAGAGGGAGGGGAAGACGTTTGTGTGTAGGCTAAACATGCCGGGCCAGCGGTGTAATAAGAGCCTGACTCGCCGGTTGGTCATTTTTTCCCCCTTTCCAGGATGTTTGCAGTGAGTGAGTGAGTTGAGCGCCCCTGCACAGCACGTGCACAGAGCAGACAGACGCGGACCACATGCAGACTTAGTGTCTCAGCCTAACACCCTCTACTGGTCAGCTGGATGTACTGCAACGCTAACTCTGCAAGCCTTCTGGATGGGTGACTTCTGAAGTGAACTGATGCACTAGCTCTAGAGAAGATTCATACAAGAGAAAGTTTTACATATCATTTCAATTGATATGATGCATTCAATGTATTTAGCTTTTTGCTGTGCAACCTGTGTACCTTAAACTTTCATGCTCAACAATCTAATTGTCCACTCACCTAAATGTTGAATTTAAGCCCATTTCTCCTCCCTACAATCAATAGTATGAACAAATGGGTTGTCAATGATTCATTCATGCCTACAGTGGATCTACAGATAGGATTTTTTTGTTCCAGGCTAAAGTGTTGTGAGTTGTTTTTTGTTTTGCATTTTATTTATGGGTGCCTTTCTGAACAGTCAAGGTCACCTTACAAAATCAACAATAAAACATTCAATCCATTAAACAAGCAATCAGAGAAAACAAGCAATAAAATAACATGATAATACTATTAATAAAAAAAGATCAAGAGAAAGGGGTGGGGTCAATACAGTCAAAACAAAATGCAAAAAAAAAAAAGTTGTTTTTTACACAGAATTGTCTCGGTATACCAAACCTATTCAAAGAGGTGGCGGTAGTGTTGTGGCTAAGGAGCTGGGCTAGCATGCAGTAGCTTGAAAAGTCGTGCGTTCAATTCTTTGTTTCTATCCTTGTTCCCTTGAACAAGGCACTTAACCCTGAGTTGCTCTGGGGAGAGCTGCTCTTGTAATATAATTGACATATTTAAGTCACTTTGGATAAAAGCGTCTGCTAAAGGAACATAAACATAAACAAAAGAAGAAGCCACTAATTCCATGGTCACATCTCCACACTACTTGCAGCTCCCTAGTCATGGACATCGGCATCAACTGACTCAGCAGCACTCCTGCTGGCGAGGCCTTGTCTGTGCGTTCGGATGGACGTGGATTCATTAGCGCGTGCATGCGGATGCCACAAATCAAATCGGCTCCCACGCAATCCAGCAGTCACAGAGTTAATAGGGAAGGGATGACAGTAATCACACAGGGTCCCGCCATGACACCACAGCACCAGTAATGGCCGACATCCTCTCCCAAATTACACGGCGATGCTCTTCTAAGAGGGTGGTTGAGGACAGCTCAGCCTTAACCACGGCGATTAAGAGAAGGGTTCGACTCACGCTGAGACAATGACTGAGTTTTGCGTGTCACCCTGTAGCACTGGAATAAATCTGTGGGGACATATGTAACCTCTTTGGGGGATTGAAATATTGTAAATATGCATGAGCTCAGGATCAGGGGTAAAAGTCTGGATTAAAATGGCCGTTGCTGACGGTGCACTGGAGTAAATTACATGTTGGGGATGTCATGCCTCAGTTGTTAACTTAATCTCACAATAGGATATAGGTCAGTTTGGAATTGAGTTAGACGTCTTCAGGAGAAAGCTCAAGGTTTGACATTGTACATAGACACATATTAAAATATCATAGAAATAGACAAGGGCCTGGTCTTTGTGTTAGGCCTTCTTGTTCACTTGAGTGCTGCCAGTTTCCCAAACATTTAGCATAGCATTTATTGAGATAAATAAAAATGGTACCGCAAACAGATTTGCAGCATTCCTTTGGAAACCATTGCGTGATAACTAAAACCCATTGCTAAAAATACACTGTACTTAGCATTCATACATTCATATATTCAGTTAGCAAAGGCCTGGTCTAGACGTGGAAACTAATACACAGCGGTGATAAGACCAGCACTTAAATGCATTCTGCGGCACACTGAAACTCTATAACCCCATGAAGCCGTCAGCAGACCCTGATCCGCCACTGTTTAGTGTTGTGTGACGGATCTACGGCACATTACCACCTTAATGAACACCGCGCTCGGAGCCCAGAGTCGGACGCCGCTGTTAGCTGGGGCTCGGACAACGAGGTGCGAACAAGCCAGCGGCACGCACTGCTGACCCCGCCAGCTGCTTTTACGCCACAAAGAGACGTCAGAGAGGGGAGCCAGCGCGGACTTGTCCCCGGCGCCCTCGTTGACTGTCTACTCCAGCGTCGGGCACGGGCACACACACACACACACACACACACACGCTCAACATGAAGCTAGGCAGACAGGCAACCTGGCGGAGCTAAGCTGCCCTCTTTGACACGCACGGGACTCCTGTTTGTTTTCATTCGGTGCAAGGGGGAGGCCAGCAGGGCCCGGTGCTTGGGTTCACAGCCACGCTACAGGCCAGGGCGCCAGATGTGGGCTCTTCCTGTCAGCTGGGTGCTGATCAGACACACTCGTGTGTGTGTGTGTGTGTGTTTGTGTATATGTGTATGTGTGTGTGTATGAGTGTGTGAAAGTGTATATGTGTGTGTTTGTGTATGAGTGTGTTAAAGTGTATATACATATATATATGAGTATGTGTGTGTGTGTTTGGAGGAAGGTCGTTGTCCCTGCCACAGTCAGCGGCCGATTCTCATTAGTAGACACTCTGATGTCTGTCCTTTTGACGTGAGGCTTGACTGCGTTAAAAACAAAGAGAGGAAGTCTGTGAGAGATCACACTGGAATTCTGTTTGCACATATTCTGTTTGCACATATTTCGCAAGGCATGGAAAAATCTGATTCTTTCTTTTCTTTTTCTTTTTTCTTTTTTGCTGGCACTTGACTTTGGGTTCGTGATAACGTAAGAACATTTCTTTTCTCTCCTCTCCTTCGACAATGTCAAAGGAAGATGAAGTATTCCTCTGTTTTCTCCCTGTGCAGTTGACTCAGATGTAATTGGTTTAAATCACGTTTGATCAAGACATCTTGTCGTGAGAGGAAACCGTGATTTCTTTTTTTTTTTTTTTTGAGGACTCGGATAAAAGAAAGAAATAATCAACAGCTTCAGTCATCTCTTTGCACTCTATGGCACGCTCAGTACAAACCATCTGCCGCAAAAAACAGGACGGATCTGTCACTGTGTTGGCGAGCGAAAGTCAAGCTCCTTTCAACCTGCTCTCCCCCTTGAATCAGAATCCTCCCCTTTTCCAAACAATCAATCGCTCAGTCAATCTATCAGCCAGTTTCCTTTTGCACGAGAAGAAGGATGAAGGAAGCAAACAGTATGATTTATTCTATTTCATTTCTTATTTCCTGCCTGGCAACATTACACTAACCCCCGCCACCACCACTACCACCAGCTACCCCCACCCCACCCCACTACCACCTTAACAACCCCATCCCCCCCCATCAACCCTCCCACCATCCCCTCCCACCATCCGCCGATGTATAAAGATCCAGAATCCCATAATTAGCCTCCCAGACATTGTGTTTTGGGGAGACAGATGTTTCATTCATGTAAACGTTGTCCGTGGGCCAAAGGTGCAGCAGCAGCAGCAGCGGCGGCTTTCCTGATGTTGAGGTATCCGTCGCCGAGAGCAACCCTCTTGTAGCGGTGCATAAACATTCCCAGTGCAAACCATGGCGATCGGGAAAGGTCATGGGGATGAACGGCCTGCACCAGTGCACCCAGTGAGGCGGTGCAGGAGCTGTTTGTTTGGTCCCAGACTGCACTGTGCACTGAATAAGGCAGCTTAGCCCGAGCTGCAAGGTCCTACCATTCTCTCTGTCAAAGATTAAATGGATGAGTGTGTGTGTGTGTGTGTTTGTGTGAAAGTGAGACCTCCCTTTGCATCTCTATACTAGCTCTTTAAATAGTCCACCAAAGCTGTGACTTAATGTCTTCTGATGGACTTCTAATGTTTGTGTGTGTGTGTGTGTGTGTGAGAGAGAGAGAGAGAAAGACAAAAAGAGAAGGGAAGAGACATGTATCCATGAGATTGTTCCTGTTTGCTGACTGATGCCGCATACATCCACATATATCCATCCTTTTTCTTGGCATAGCACTTAGGAGCCTGTCTATTCTATTGACACAGGTAAATACCCTGACCCCATCTCTATTCTTTGCAGGTTACTCATGCCCCAGTCAGAGCAGCTCCTGAGTAGGCTGTTATGTTCCCTCGCCCTACCATTCTGACTGGGCTCTCACGTATAAACATTTACATGTCTGTCTGGGCAAAACACAGGCAAGAAAATAAACAAGACAATTACACTTCTCAGAACCTTTCATTTTTCTCTCTTGCGGAGATCTGACCTCCCGTTCCTGTTGTGAAGGTGGACAGAGCAGACCACACCAGACAAGACTAGACCGGACTAGTTCAGACCACAGCAGAGAGGATCGCTCCAAGCCAGTCCGGCAACCGCTCCAGCTTCAAAGGCCTTAAATTCATTGACCCAAGAGAGTGACCACTGTGACAACTGACTATCGGTCAGTCTGTTCGGCAAAGCCACCATGCTGTTCGGGGAAAGAAGACATTAGCACTGGTGCATGTTTTATACCCAAAGGCATCTTGGTATACTGAATTAATTTCAATTGTTCTTTGTCTGTGACCTCCATCCATCTTGGGTTGCTGTCTTTGTTTGCGTGTGTTTTTCTGGGGAAACAATAACACCTTACACTTGTGGTGTTTGTTCTGGACGAGTCGTGGTTGTTGTGAATGCCTTTGCAACCAGGGTGTAAACGTTCTGCTCGCTCCCAGAACATGGGGGAGCCGAAAGTGCATGCTTCAATCTGCGTGAGAGGAAGCATAAACCAAGTGAAACGAGGATGCCAAACAGAGCTGTGTGCGTGCGTCAGTCCCGTCAGGAACAGCAGCTAACATGACAGCCTACTGAAAACGTCCACAGCTGGCTGAAGCAAAACTGTTTTTTTTTTCACGTTCAGGAATCAATTTTCGGCCCTCTGATGTCCATGTGGGTTGAAGAAGAAGAAGAAGAAGGGAAAAAGAAGGTCGGACCAGCCCCATGACCACCCCCACCCCCCCCACCACCTCCACCCCCCCACCACCACTCCACCCCCTCTCTTAAGGAGGGATAAATTTATTTGCAGTTTAATTTTGTGCAGAGTTCTCAGTTCTTCGGCCCTGCTCTCTCGCTATGGCAACATCTGCAGAACACATGACAATGCAGAGTATTTCCCCACCTCCAGCATCACCTCTTCTTTTTAACAGGCGAGAAAAAACACACTCTAAATTTGTTCTGGAATGGAAAAATGTCTGAGCGAGAGAGAGCAAGAGAGTGTATGTGTGTGTGTGTGTGTGTGTGTGTGTGTGTGTGTGTGTCTGTCTGTCTGTCTGCATGCGGGTATGTGGGAGTGTGTTTCTTTAATAAGAAAGCAAAGAGAGGAAGAAAGTGAGATCATGAAGTATATCCACACTCCCTCTGCCTTTTAACTTGCAGCTGGAACACTCTCCGCAATCCACGCGCTCCCCGCCATCCTCCCCTTTCTGCCGTAGCAAGACAGACGGTAAGAGACAGAGGAAAGGGACGATGAGTTACGAGCAGTGCTAAGTCTGTCTCCTCCAATGAGCACAGGCCCTCTGACTCGGCCAGCTCTCACCCGCAGCAAGGTGAGAGATGCCGGGGTGAGGTTGTGAGAGGAAGAGGAAAGGAGGAATGTGACCCAGCTGGATTCCCATTGTGTTGCTGCACCGGTGAGGGTAGATGAGGGTGGGGAGGGGTGGAGAATAGTGTCCTCAGAGGACTTAGGAAACTACCCTCACCTTTGTCGTGGCAGACACACCATAATGAGGATTACAGATGCATCGTACAATGTGGCATGCATATGGAGCTTATTCTGCAGCCTCAATATATATATATATATATATATATATATATATATATATATATATATATATATATATATAGCTTAATCTAATTAGGTCGAGTTTGTTAGAGGGTTTGCCAGGAACCCTTTAAAAAGACATTAAAGAATGAACATCCTACATAATTCTATCAAGCTGAAAAGCTCTTTTATGAAATTAGATCGGATGTGTTTATGGTCATTTCATCTTCATGGGCAGTGACAGAAGTGTTTGTCTTTAGACTCTTCTCACTGAATGCCCCTGTCCGGATTATTTCTGAATGGTCTGCTCTATACCTCGTCTCATTGAGGGAAAATAAAAAAAAAAACTGATTTTGGTGTGCACGGCTAAATCCATAACACACACACACACATACTGTACACACACAAACAAACACACACACACACACAAACACACACACACACACAGAGCACAAACACACACACACAAACTTCCTTTCTCATATTCCGCTGGGGAAGGGGACGCTGGCCAGTTCACCCCCGTATAGCATTACCCAAACCCGGCCGGCCCGCCTGTGTGTTCCGGGGCCAAGGCATCTCCAGAGACAGGGAAGCTGAGTATGCAAGGACCAGACCATACCTCCTGTAAACATCTGCAACATGGATGGAGGGCTGAGGGCTGTCGGAAAATTGAGTGGTAGTTCATTATCCACTTATCCACTTACTTGGCCGCTGTATACAGTGCAGGAGAGAGGGGTGTGCGCTTTAAATAGATCAGTTTTGCTGTGCTTTGGTCCAATCTTTAAAGGACTTAGCTGCTTTCCAGAAGATACAAAAAATTAAGACTTTATGTTTGTTTGTATGTGTGTGTGTGTGTGTGTGTGTGTGTGTGTGTGTGTGTGTGTGTGTGTGTGTGTCAAAGCCCACAGCAAAGATTTGCAACAAAACAAAACTGTTGAAAACATTAACATTATTAGTTAAATTGTGCTAAATCATAGCTTCAAGGTTTCATTCTGTTTGCATCTCACTGTTATTGTGATGTGTCGTCACTCAGTCAGTCAAGACATGACATCATGACAGAGTTTTGGTCAGAAGAGAATAATTACGTTGGTTTGAGAAACACCAATGTCGGTAAAACATCAGTCAAAAAGTCATAAAAACAAACATAATGGACTGTTATGACTGTTAGCAAGTCAATAAGTTGGTTAACTTTGCTGCCTAAGTAACCTGCTAATTTATATCTGGCTACAACAAGCAGAGTTACACAGGTGTTGCTATGGAAACCATTCATGTTGTTG
The DNA here is from genome assembly GCF_017589495.1 of Alosa alosa. NCBI lineage: Eukaryota > Metazoa > Chordata > Actinopteri > Clupeiformes > Clupeidae > Alosa > Alosa alosa. Next base: position 18,018,761 of record NC_063196.1, read on the forward strand.
AAAGAACACACTGGCAGTTCCTACAAGGGCAGGGACATCCTTCTCCATTTTCAAAAAACTCCTGAAGACCCAGCTCTTTAGAGAACATCTCCTCTCATAGCAACACTAACAACAAGTCTTACTGATCCTAGCACTCACCAGCCGTCTTAAACTGACAAGTAACTGTTAAAAACAGTACTCACTGATGCACTTATTCTTACTGTACTCTAATGTTTTTAAATTGTCCTAAAAAAAATCCTAGAATTGCTCTAAAACTTAAACTGTTTACCATGTTGTTAGTCGCTTTGGCTAAAAAAGCGTCAGCCAAATGTAATGTAATGTAATGTAATGTAATGTAAAAAGAGGTCCCAGGAGTCTCCCCTTCTAGAACAATTTGTTGCAACAAGTTACTCTTCTCATTTTTGGTCTGAACTCACTTCAGCTCTCACTGTCTGTGTTATTTCATATATACTGTATATTGTAAGGGGGGAACCATACCGCAGTGGTAGCATCAGTGCCCTGTACCATGAATATGCTCAATACCCACGGGGATCCAGGCTCAAGTCCAGCCTGAGGTAATTTCTGGAACCTACTGCCCATATCTCTCCCTCACTCATTTCGTGTTATCTCCACGCACTGTCCTTTCAAATAACTGCTAAAAAGTCCAGAATTTCACTTTATGTACATATCTTGTGCATGACCATATCTCCTAACTTTGTATCTTGCTTGCATCTCTGTGTGTGTTTGTATGTGTATCAGTGGTGTGTTTGTGTTGGGAACATTAAGGGGTAGGATGCACAGCGTTTAGCCTGACCCTGCCCTAATTAAAGGAGTGGTGCGGTGAGGACAGATGTTGTGCAGGCCGACCCGTCTGTCTGTAAAACATTAGCATCGGAACCAGAACCAGCACCAGATCTCTCCCCTCCCTGTGGGGAGTCCCTCGAGAGCCGCGGAGCACTTGAAAGCCAACGTGTCTGGAGATCTGTGTCTGGAACACAAGCTCTTTGGGTCATTATCCCCACCGAGCCGAGCACCTCACAAACTCAGCTCGCTCCACAGCTCTGCTCTGTCAACAGCTCCCGGACATCATTGGTATTCTGCGGGCCTATGTGTGGTTGAATACCCCCCCCAAAGACCCCCCTCCTCACCCCTCAAGGCCCAACCTCTCATTTGCCAAGAGCCTTTTCTGCTGGGTGAGAAAGAGACATTTATTGAAATGGATGTGAGGAGGAAGCAAAACATGTCTGGGTTTTCTGGCATGGCATGGCTGTGGAGCTTCAGAGCAGTTTAGAAGAGAGGCTCCACAGACTGCCAGCCTGCCCTCAGATGCCTGGAGAGCCTCTGCTTTCTCACCAAACTCCCCACCAGCCTGGACAGCATCTGTGTTTTCACCAAGCATACTCCGAGGTTCATTTTGTCATTCATCACAGTTTACATTTATTAATTTAGCACAGCGGTTCCCTTTTTTCCCCCCGCATACTACCACCTACATCCTGGCTCGGCTCCCGTACTCCCACCATCCGACACATAAAAACGCCCTACATGATAACAAATAACAAAAAAACATTATGAAACAGAAAGAACAAAGAGAACATGGGCTTAAGATTTACAAAAAACAGTGGCAGTTCTATGATTTTTCTGAGACAGGGGCCATAAAGGGGCCACATCATACACTGAGGGGCCAAGAACTGGTCAACATCCATACACAGAAAATCCCTTGTTCAGTAAGGCAGAGGCACGTTGTCTACGTGATATGCAGGACTATACGCAGTATACCCAAAGTCCTTTTAGGCAAGTCCCTCCACTCGACGGCCATATTGCAACGCTTTTTGGGCACTCATCGGGCATCCTATTCGGCAGAAATGTGCTTGCGCAAGGCTTCACGACACCAATCTTGCTCCAGCGGCGAGTTCACAACACATGATTGGCAAGATGTCTTCACAACACACCATATGATTGGCTCAATGTATTCACATCACACCACATGATTGGCTCAATGTATTCACATGTTGACGTTTTGCCAAGGAAGGGGTGGGATATGTGTAGACAACGGTGTTACAAACTAGCCCCATGCATTTCTATGGAGGATTTTTTGAGTGCTGTGTCTCCTCATTAGAAAGTCTCTGGTAAACCCACTTAAAAAGTATCACCATCTCAGTATACCCACTTAAAACAGACAAGGATAGGTATTAATATTTGGGGTTGATCACAGTATACCCACTACAGCTAACTAGACTACACCACAGCAGTAAGGTGCATACCTTTCACCAGTCTTACCTTGTTCAAATACTTGAATGCTAAATGCTAAAAAACAAAAAAGCCAATACAATTCTTAACAATTTTCCCATTTATTTATAATGTGCATTGAAAACACAATATAAAACTAAAATATAATAGACACTTCAGTGGAAATACATTGATATTTTAAACAGAAATCATACATCATCATACACACATTTTTCGTTCGATAAAATTGTTTCCCCTTTTGTTGATAAGAGAAACCACTTTCACTGCCAGTTTGCGTACATTAAAACACACACACACACACACACACACACACACAGCATGTGAGCAACAACTACATCATATTTACACAATTTTTTCAACAACTTATTTGGAATGGTCTTTGAAGCCACCGTCTTGCTTCCAGTTAGAAAAGCCTGATTCTGATTTGAAGACTGACGATGGGTCATTTGAAAGTGAAAATTACGGAAGGGGTAGCAAAACACTAAAGATGGAATATTCCTACCCATACCATTAGGAGCAGCTATGCTTGGTGACTGGTGGTTCTGAAGACTGTGGGTTGAAGTCAGCTCCTGCGCCATCCCAGTCTGTAGGTGTAGGTTTCACAAAATCCATGCTTGTATTCAGCATGTCGTCTGGCAACTGTAAAACCAGTTTTTTTTAAATCATATAAAGCTTGAGTGAATAGAGTAGAAAATGTAACCAATTTATCTCAATGAAACTCTCCTTGTCCTAACACTTTGAGACAGAATTCATGCGAAGCCCATGAATCAAATAAACGCAGAATAGTGGTTAATAACTTTGCAATGATAGCTCACATTAACTACAAAAACGTAGCGTTAGCTATTAGGCATGTATTCTCATGTTCATGTTAGCAGCTGCCAAACGTTTTCCTCAAGCAAAAAAAAATCGAACGTTACTTACATTTGGTAAGGCGCACGCACTAGCGCATATTAATGTCGGACCCCAAACAAACAGGATGTCCATTTCTCTGCATTTCATATAACACCATTTCAAACACTTCATACATTACCTTCCCATAGGCTACATAAAATCTATCAGCATGCTAACAAACAATCAAACCTCAACTCAAGTAACCTAACGTTAAGTTAATGTTAACAGTTCACTGACTAAGTCAGTTAACAGTTCACTGCAAGCTTGCTGCTGCTTCGTAATTTAATTGACAAACTTAACATATTGTGACAGCAACAAATATATGTCCCTTTCACATAATGATGATAACCAACATAGAGATTTGTGACTTACCAAGAAACTTCTGTGGAGGATGAAACGCTGCCATTGGTTCTTCACGTTAGAATTCTAGCTGATACTTTCGTTAGCCAAATGTATCGGTTCTTCACGTTAGCTGACAAGTTTGACACTTATTGATGATTGACGGTACAGGGGCCAGTCAGGGGCCAATGAGATTTCAGATGGGGCCCGGGCCCCTGTGGCCCCGCCCCTAGAACCGCCCCTGACAAAAAAAAAAAAAATTACATCTAATATTGCCCTTTTCATCTCGCGTACCACCTAGTGGAAGCTTGCGTACCACCGATGGTACACGTCCCACAGTGATTGGCAATGCTAACAGGTAGGCCAAGTACACAACAATCATTAATATATTTCAGCTTTCTAATGTGATTGATTACTGGCTGAAATATCCCTAATTTAATGATGTTTACAAACGTATCTAATGATGTTTACAAACACTGCCTGGTATGACTTCTTGGGTGAACCCATTTCTCTTGGTTCACACTATTCAGAGACCTTCTTTGCCTCTATCCGTCTTCTTAACCATGTGAGACTGCTTAACATTTTTCAATGCAGACAAATCACATACACACACACACACACACACACCTCTTGAAATACACACCATGTGATTTGTCACAAGGGCTTATGAGCATTCTTTTTAAACAATTTAAGCACATTTTTATGTCATCCAAAACATCCCCCCACTTATTAAGTACATGATTCATAACCTTCAGGTATATGATTCATAAACTTAAACTGGCCTAACATAGACTGGGGAAATATTCATGCTGAATACTTTACTAGCTTGTCAGGATATGTAATAATGGTTTTCATTCAGATGATTACAATACTCATTATGATTATGAGTATTAAATACATTTTAGTTGTCATTCAGGAATAGGTTTCAGCAGTATATTTGAAGTCAGATATTTTTTAATTCAAAACGCGGTCATTGAGGCATTACAAAGGAGTCATTGAGATTGAACCATCAATATGTGTGGAGACAATGCAAAGCTATTAACTCAGGCGACTGTACAAACAACACATGCATTACAGTGGGAAGAAAACTGCTTATTCATTTTAAGAGGCATGTCCATTTTTCTCCAGCCTCTCTCAGACTTTATTGGGCAATGTGTTCCTGGAAAGATTTTCACATGGCCGAAATAATAATAATAAAAAAAAACAAATGTAGAGAGAGACAAAAAAAAGAAAAGAGAGAAAGAGAGCTCTCCCTCAGCTCTGTCAGGGTTTGCGGTAGGTCAGGTCGGCACCTGAAGTGGTGGTGGTGCCGTAGCAAACTGTTCCTCATAAAACAAAAGGTGTCAGCAGACACACGGGCTGAGCGGTCCCTTCGGTCACTTGCGCTGTAATCCAGCACACATAACTGCTCTACGCGGACTAGTAAAGCAAAGCCCCTTGAGCCACTGTGCGTCTCTCCAAAGGATACGGTACAAGTGTGGGCTTTTACCACTGTTTGCTATGTCTGTGCTGAAATTCATGTCATAGAGTCAGCAATGATGTATGCAATATAAAACTGTCTTCCTGTTCTGTAAACATTAAACACAACAAAACCAGATGGATTTGCAGTTTGGCTAATGTGCCTGAGGTGCTACTTGTCCCTTGTCCCAAGAAATCCTTGTCTACTTGTATTGTATTATACATATATTTATACTATATATTTGGACATTAATATAATATCATAGTTGTTAACACCTAAATAAAATACTATAAAAACTATTATAAAAATAAATGATTGAACATTACCATAACAAGGCATTTAATACCTTACCCGCACAGTACCTTAACTGCAGAGATGTATTGCCTGAATATAACAATTTCACCTAAAAGTCATAAGCATGTCCTATCTGGTAAGTATGTCTGTCTGTCTGTCTGTCTATCTGTATTTATTCAGTCGGCTTTATAACCTTTCTGCGCCAAACCACGGAGTTCCTCTGTGTCCCAGTCTCAGCTTGCCGTTTGCCACACACACATTTTATAGTGTTTCTTGGCCACCTCCATCACTGTAGCTCTTTTACTTTCTTTTTTTTATCCCTTCTTCCTTCCTCTTCTGACTCTCCTTGGTTTCGTCTTGTGTTTCAGGAGTCATATTATCGTCACAGGCATCTCAGCACACTGTGCAAACAGCAGCTAGCAGCCAAGCCACACTGGGCCTCTGAAATGAAATGCTTATTTGAATGGGGTGGGGGTTTGGGGTTGGGAGGGAAGGGTGGGGATGGGTGCCGTGAATAGAGTCAGGGTAAATGAGAGGAATGGCTCTCACTGTGAAGATAAGTTATATGAACTCCAGCAGCGAAGGCAGAGCGATTCCCACCAAGTCCACTGACACCAGACATGTGATTTAGGGGATAAAAAGAGAACTCGCAATGTTTCAACTGCTGGAATTGGAATGTCACTGTTTGTATTTTTCTCCATGTGTACCCCCAACACACACACACACAAAAACAAACAAAAATATTTGAATCTGCAATCTGCAAGGAGATGATGGTTGCAGTGACAGAAGTCCTTACCACCTGAGATGTTCTGAAATCAAGTCAACACTTCACTGAGAGCATTCAGAACTCCTAGTTGCTGGTCAGCTTGGAATGAGATTTTGTTAGTCTGCTGAAAAAGTAAGTCTGCTGAGGATAACACAAATAGCTCTATGAGTCATGTTGCTTTATTAGAAACAATTACCATGGGTTTTCTACCTGGGAAATTTTACCAATGAACTTGTGGCTACACTGCCAATTACTGAAAAAGGCCCAATATCAACAGCAGGTCAAAGAAATGAGACACATGTGAGAATGATAGAGGAATACCTTTTAGCATCTTAATTCAAACACAGGCACTGGCAGCATGCTCAGACCACACAACCTGCTGTTACAAGAGGCTAACAAATTACAGCAATGAAAAGTGGCTAATCATTCAGTACCTCACCAACAGATGTTTGGCCAATGTGAGGAGAAAAGTTCACCCTCAAAGAAAATGACATAAACCTGATGCCTTGATTTTATAACTATGGTGAGAGCCAGAGGGTAGGTAAATGTGTTTAAATATGGTTAAATTATAGAAACATGATTTTATTTTATTCTAAAATAAGACTAACAAACAATCATGCGTCACATACTGTACAATCCTGCTATCACCCTAGTCTTACATCTAGAGTGTCAGGTATATGTATGATAGTATGTATGTGACCACACAATCGTAAGTGTAAGATTGTTAGTCCACTGAGATCTTTAGTGTCTGCTTGTTCTTCATTTAACCCAGGGGCCCTATAATCATTTCTCATGTTCAGTTTTTGCCCACTTTTTGCAAAGAATTGGTAAGAAATCTTCTGGCATAAATGTGAGGGTCCAAACCCAGCATTTGCAAATGTATGTAGAGGGTATCATAAAACTCTGCGGGGGTAATAAAATTGATTAATTATTGAGCTATTCACAATTTTACAAGAGAACACCAAGTTCTTTTATTGGACTTACCTATTTCATTGAAGGCCAAAAATACCAGATTTGAACATTGGGGGATTTATGCTTTCATACAAAGTATTTGGTGAGGGCAGTCCGAAGCAGCTGGCTTTAGCTATTCTTAGCCACTAACACAAATCAGTCCTGTTTATTATGACAACAAATTACAATAAAAAAAAAAAACACAAACCTCGCAGCCAGGTGGGAAAGTTGAGAGATTCTGGCATACCTTAAGAGCTTCTAGCTAATGATGATCAAGTGAAAATAGAAATTATCTTCCAGTGGTTGGGTAGAGATGAGAGGAAATGCTTTTTGATAGTCACTTGATGGTACAGATGCAAAACAGTGTTCATGAACATTTATTTTATATGTTTAAACAATTTTATTAGTCTAATTTGTCTACTTTTTAATGTCTTTAATCCCCAAATAAAGTATGTTTGATATGGATCGACTTACATATGTTTGAATACGTAACGCTTCAATTTAGTATGTTGATTGAGGATGCGTGAGAATGACTGTGCAATGCTAGTGAGCCACAAGAAAACCAAAATGTCTCCAATGAACTCCATGAGAAAGAGGGGCAGTATTAGGTGCTGGATGTGGAATTGAGCAACATTCCTTTTGAGCCATAAAATAGCGCCTCACACAATTTATTACCCACAATCCCTTTCATTCCAGCCCTTACCTGACGTATGCCGTGTCACGAAGTTCAGTCACGGGTGGAATCATGTCGGAAACTTTTTCTTCTGTTCCCAGGCCTGAATTCTTCCATTTCATACCAAATTTGTGTTATCATTATTATTTAATTCTGTGTGGTTGAAAGACTCAAATGCAAACCACCTGCAGATCCATGCCCCCTCCACCCTGACTCTAAAACACAAACCTCTCTCTCTCTGTCTCTCTCTCTCTGTCGATTTTCTTTTTCTCTCATTCTCTCAACTCAGAGGAATTAACTCCACATCTTCAATCTTCATCCATCTATCTTTCTGTTAATTATGTATCTCTCCTTATCTCAGATTTGGCACCCATTGTCTATTCCTGTACTCTACACCACACACAAACACACAAACACACAAACACACACACACACACACACACACACACACACACACACACAACACACACACACACACACACACACACACACACACACACACACACACACACAAATATACAAATAAACTCTTCACTGTTAATAATTTGGAATCCAGAGTTATGAATTCCATGTGTTTTAGCAGGTCCAGAGGGCAGAGAGTTAATGGAGCTATTGTGTGACCCTGATACCACAAGAGTTACACCCTCAATCAGCCTACTTCTCCATCACATTTATTACATCTCTTTCTCTCTCTTTCTCTCTCCCTTTCTCCCCATCATATTTGACTGATATCTAGCAGACGTTTTTTATCCAATACAACATGAACTCGCAACAACAGGTTTAGGATTCTACTGGATGCCGTGAACTAACCAGCAGCCCATTTGTAGTCTTCATGTGCATATGGTATACCATTCTGCACGTCTACAGTGAGTTAGACTCAGTGCTGAGCAGACTCATGAGTCAACTTCAGGCATTCTAAATCCAAGGGCCCTCTGATAACACAATAGATTCAGTTTTTGTGGGGCAACTGTATTATTTTTGACATAGTGGGGGGTGTCCAGAACTCAAAATGAAAAGCGGCAAAAAGGCGAACAAGGGAGAAAAAAAATATGTTATATTATATCATAATTTCAACAACTGTGATAGCGTGAATGAGAGGCATGAGAGTGTCTGGGGGCTGCTGAAGTGCTACTCTCACCCCTGGTTGCACACCTCTTCTTCTGCTTCAGTGATCATCTTCTCTCCCCGGGGGAAATGCATTCCTCTGCCACTGCCAAGGTAAGCCAAGGTGTTACTGCCAGCCAGAGTTTGGGGTTGGGGGGGGGGGTAAGATGCTTGGCCAGACTTCATACGGAGAGTTGTTGTCAAGGCTTTTCTGCAGCTGAAGTAACTGGATAGCTTTCTTCACACACACACACAAAAAAAAGGAAAAGGGACAAAGAGGAATACAACTCAACTCTGGACCACTGATCTGATGATGAGGTGGGGGGGGGTGGGGGTTGGGTGACACAGATGGGGACTCAGGGGTCAACATTTGCACTTTAGTTTGGTGGAGGGGGGAACAGGTTGTCCACCCACATATCCATTCCTGTTTGTGATGCTGAACTTTGATGATTCTACTGATCTGGGACCAGTGAGAGGGCCCCCGGTGGCTTTGTGTGGTGACTCCAGTGTTGGCGAGCCCAGTTGTCTTTTGATGCTTCAGGACACAAGACCGCCTGAATTATCAGACCCATTGATCTCAACATGAGAGAGAACCTCGGCGTTGGGTCACGCCATGTCACTTGGAGATGCACTTCAAAAGGCCTCCAATTTGGGGGTGGATGGGGGGTTGTTGCATCCCATTCTCATGTCAGAGGGTGTGCACTGTTTTGGAGGAGATGGTGGTGGAAGGTGTTGTCATCTGGACGAGGAATCACAACATAGGCCTTCTTTAAGTCACAGCCAAGTACATGAAAGCCCTTTTGTCCCCCCAACCCTTTCTAACATGCGCCAACATCAAATGATTTTGCTCATCCTTGAACGGATGTTTTGTGATTAGCTCTGCCGGAGCGCTTGAGTTTTGTCAAGTGTGATTCATTACCACTGGCCAGGTGTGGGCAGTTGTGAAAGCGACCACTCTCTCACTATGTTGGCTCTTTCTGAGGTAATCCACCCATTCCTCCAGCATGGTCAGCTATCAATTCAAAAATACAAATCGGCCATGACACACACAAGCATACAGCGACTCATGTCCAATTACTGGATAACAAGCCAGTCTGTACAAATCAAATTAAATGACAGCCAAATGACAGGAAAAATGGTTCAATCTGCACTATAACATAGATTGACATATGGCAAGTGAGATAAGATTAGGCTAAATCTTATTTCCTGTATGTTCTGGTGGAGGCATGTCTTGTGACACCTGGCACAGAAAGACATTTTTATCACACATGGTACTCCAACAAAGGGCTTCTTCAGTTTATTTACTATTTAAGTGAGGGGGGAAAGCTGTTCCAGTGGAAGGCCCATACTACCTACAGTACCCCACTGTGGAGAGCTCGTCCAATTAGGGAATCTATCATCTGGCCAGAGGGTAAAGAAAAGCTTCTCTGTCCTCCCATGTGGGCTTTATGAGAATGTCTCATGTGGCCATGATTCTTTCAGTATGAAAATAAAGAGTAATGTGTGTGTGTGTGTGTGTGTGTGTGTGGGGGTTGCACTGTCCTGTCGATTAAAGGCATAAAAAGCTTAAAAAAAAGAAAAACAATAGTAAAAGGTGGTGTCTCACTCTGTTCATGATACAGGTGAGCTCTGCAATGTCTTAGTGGAGTTGTTATGTTTCTTTATTGTGTCCTGTTGTCACAGCATCCATCCTCCAATTGCTGATGTTTCTCATGCATACAAATTGGCCAGGGTCAGAACAGACAAGGAGTTCAGTCCCAGATCTTCAACACAGAGTGGTGTATAACCAGTTTCTAATGAGGAGACACAGCACTCAAAAAATCCTCCATAGAAAGGCATGGGTTGTCTACACATATCCCGCCCTTTCCGCGGCTAAAAGTCGACATTTGAATACATTATGCCAATCATTAATGTGTTGCGAATACATTGTATAAGTGCCCAAAATGTGTTGCAATATGGCCGCGAGTCGAGGGACTTGCCTAAAAGGACTTTGGTACAACCATGTGTTATCCTGTGAAAACTCAAACAGACGATATCCATCACTACGTCAAATAATTTACGTATGGCAAATTAGAGCAATGAATCTTATTACATCCGTGATTATTGATTCCTTCAGCAGTGCTCCCTAAGTAGGCCTTTACCTAAAGGACAGAGTGCACGGAGTGCATTGGTCCTTTCACTCAACTGAGGGTGAAGTGTTTTGTCTACTTGGGGTTTAAACAAATCCTTGTTTGGAGAGCTCTGGTCTTGTTATGTGGCGGAAGGTCTCAGCTGAGACTGCTTTTCCCCAGTTATGCTGGGTCAAGCCACGTCAGAAACATTAAAGTACCCCGCCTGTTGTTTTGCACCAATGACTGAGAGCTAATTAGGCCTTCATTACTTCGGGCTGTTCAGAACGCGTCTTACATCAGTGACGGACGGTTGACAGAGTGACGCGTCGTTTTTCTGAGCTGTAATGGAGCTGAAAGGACCGCCGTGTTCCGCATACACAGACAGGCGAAATGGAGGGGAACGACGGAAAGATGGAGTAGAGAGGGAGGCAAAGGAGTAGCAGGCGGTAGCTCCCAATACCCTGCATCTGTAAAGGCTCAAACACAAGCCGAGTACCACTAAGGCTTTCCCACCGGACTGCACGCGTACCTTGTGCAACCTGCACGTTTGGGGCTTCACAGGGTGCCTCTCACGTGGCACTGTGAGTCTGTGTGTGTGTGTGTGTGTGTGTGTGTGTGTGTGTGTGTGTGTGTGTGTGTGTGTCTGTGTTTTGGGGGTGTGTTTGCAGGGGGTTCTCCTCACTCACATGGGTGCCTGTGTGATGAGGCAGAATAGGCCCTGCTGAATGCCCCCTTTGTCCGTGTAACATATAGACCCTTCTGTGCCAGCTCATGCCAGCCCAGATTCAAGAGAAGGGTCAGAGGGCAAGTTTATGCCCTATCCCACTCAGCCATTCTGGACACAGCATCACCCCTCTGCCCACCCCTCCGCATCCAACCCCAAACCCTAAGCCCCAACCCCAACCTCCAGCAGCCAATCCCCAACTCCTTAACTCCATGCCCCCCCTCCGCCAATTCCAACCGCTTTTATCCCTTGGAGTCCTCAGAATTTCAGATCAAGGCCCCCCACCCCCACAACTCTATCTAGAGCTGATGGCTTTCCAGCACCCAAAAAACAGCCAAATGGGGCGGCACAAAGCCAGCACAGGCCTGGAGGTCGTTATCCACCACAAACACCACCACCACCATCCGCAACTCCACCCGCCACCCGAGCAAGAGCCGCCGGCAGGGAGGCCAGAGGAAGCCGTGCATTTCTCCGGGTCCGGCCGCGCGAGCTTAGCAACTGCTTTGTCCCCGCAGACAAACTTTGAGCAGTCAGAACCCCCTCGGCATGAATAAACATGCAGAACACAAGGTGCTGGACACGTCCAGGCGTTATTTACGGATGCCGAGTTATATAACCGCCGACAAAGAGAGCTCCATAATGAAGCTGACTACCTGCCAGGTCAGTGCTGCAAAACAACCCCCACACACACACACACACACCTCCCCTCATAGCTCTACCCCCAGTTCACCCCAGTACCCTTCTTTTTCTAGGAGCAAAATTAACCCGTCTGACATCATTTCAGGGCCGTGATTTCCTTCCCTGCACCCTCACCGAGATTCTTCTGTATTTTTAAGGCCAAGCCTGACAAATAACACATGGTTCAGTGAGCAAAACAGATCTTCTCATGATTTTGAAATGCTGGATTTTTTTCCGCTGTTCCAAATCCAGGTAGTGCGGAATGAAAATGGGAGATGTGGTGCCATTCACGCCACACATGGTCGTTGAGTTTATAACTCTGGTAGATAAAAAGCCAAACGGGAGTTTGACTGGAACTGCCATTTTCACAACATGGGTTTCAATTACAGAAGAATAAAATGGTTGGTCTGGTCGTATTTCCATGGGCTGTGTTCTTTACCCTCTACCACGCCTTTGCCAACATAACAAGAATGTTTTACTCCAACAGTTTGTTTGGATTTTGTATTTATATATTTTTTTTTCTCAGGGGCTGGTAGCAGCCTCTGATGTTCGCGGCAAGATCTTCTTCACTTTTATTGAAATGTTTTTTTGTTTTTTTTTTTTTGGTGCGTAGCATGGAAGTCCACAGGAAATTGAAAGACAGGTACACGGCAGAATGCTTGAGTTCAAAGGGTATAAGGAATGCAACAATGCATTTTGAGGAATTTTAGTCTAAAGGGAAAAGTATTAGAGTGGCTCTGATACTCATTTCCAGACATTTAAACGCAGCAAGAGGTCTGTCGTACGTCAGTGCTGCACTCAAGCTCTGTCAAGACAGCTAGTCTGGTTAGTGTGTGTCCACAGAAACATCTGATAATGAAATATTAAGGGCCCAAAAGGGTCCAATAAAAACAGCAAATTGAACCATACAGTTCTGCACATAACTCTAAACTGTTTTTTTTTTTCTTTTTTTATTCTTTTCTTTTTTTTATTATTTTTTGCTTTTTTTTTCAAAGGGGGTCGTTGGTGGTAAGTTGTGTTGGAAAGTTTCCTACTTCTGTCATCCGTCTGAGTTCTTTCTAGGTCCCCCCGTGGTACAGCCTGAGCCCTGTGAGGATAAAAGGCCTGTGAGGGCCAAAAAAGGTTCACCCGCAGGGGCAAAATATATAACCTTCTTTATGGCTCTACCATTATGGGAAACCCGATATGCGGTACTGAAACCCCGGCTGAGGTCATGAACTGGCGGGGTAAACCAGAGCATATATAATGGTGTGATGGTGTAAACGTTCAGCTTACAAATGACAACCGTGCGGCTTTTGCCAAAATGGGACGCTTGCAATTCACACTTACGGAACATCCATACAGGATTGAAGGGGCAATCATGGGACATTAAATTGTCACTAAGGTTCAAAAATGTTTGTCTCTGATGCCTGAGGTTGTCTCATGTCTGAGGAATGAGAACTAAACTAAGCCGTAAATTAGTGCTGGTTAATTCATTCTAAACACACAGTCAGATTTTTTTATTATTATAAATGCCTGTGTGCATTCATGACAGAGGCAGGGCACTAGGCGAGAATCTCACACTTAAACACAACCTGCTGAATCAGCTTTTATTTGACTCATGCCCCTACCCACCCACTCTCGCCATGACTCAGCTCCTTCACTGGAGGTGAGGTGCCCACTGACCACACACACTCTCAACACCGTGCCATCTCACTTAAACAGGCGACGTGCAAGCCAGCACTGCTCGCCCACACACACACACACACACACACACACACACAGTTGTGTGCTGCAGAGAAGACAAGAGAACACTGAGGAAGCTCAGTTTGTGTGTATGTGCCCCTGTGTATGTGTGTGTGTGTGTGTGTGTGTGTGTGTGTGTGTGTGTGTGTGGCATGTTAGTATGTGTTTGTATTTGTATATGTAGTATTTGTAGCATGTAGTATGTGTGTGTGTGTGCATGTGGTCCAGCTTGCAGCTGGCATGGCAACAAACCCCCGTTGCCCATATGCAGCACGAGTGTGAGCGTGCCCGTGTAAACACGATGGGTGACCTGACAGCCTGTAACCTGTCCCCCATAAAAGTGATATAAGAAGGACCTCTACTGGAAGCTGCACATTTATGGAGCTGGGCTTTGGGGCTGGTGCGCCTGGCCAGAAAGCGAATTCTTCGGGCAGTCACAGGTCTGCCCGGAGGGTTTCAGGGTCGTCCATAATAAGATGTGATTTTTTTTTTAAAAAGGACACACACAAATACAAAGAGAGACTGAGAGAAATGGAGAAAGGGAGAAAGAGAGAGAGAGAGAGAGAGGGAAAGGGAGAAAGGGAGAGAGGTAGAGAAAGAGAGGAAAGAAATGTGGCAACAAATGTGAGATAAATACAAAACAGGTGACAGTGCCTCTCTCTCTCTTTCTCTCTCTCTCGTGTTGATTGTAAGATTTTCATTTAATATTTAACACAGCCTCTGTTCTCATTCAAGATCAAACGTTGTGCTTTCACAAGCTTTGGAAGGCAAATCGCTGTTATTACCCTATCTTCGGGTGATATTTCCAGTAACAGCTCGCTGCTATTCGAAACCATCTTGTACAGTGTGATTAAAAACACATTGTTGCAGCAAAGTTAAATAAGAACATACAAACCCTGTCCGTGGTTAGAGAAGGATGTGATTCAATTGTTTTCATTTTGCCATGTCTTTGGTTTTATTCATGCATTGCAAAATGCTCAGGGTCTGAGCTGGTGAAACCTGTGAAAGGACTGGACTGTCATCACAACAAAAGCCTTATGTGTGTGTGTGTGTGTGTGTGTGTGTGTGTGTGTGTGTGTCTGTGTGTGTGTGTGTGCGCGCGTGTCTGTGTATCCGTGTCCATGTTGCCTGTACAGCTCTCAAAAACAGCAAAAACTTTCTCATAACATAATCAAAAAATTTTTCTTTTTTCCGAGCCCCACTATTCCGAAAAACGTTTCGAAGTTTTTGCTTTTTTCCCATCTCTCTCTCTCTCTCTCTCTCTCAGCGCGGTACGGCAACGTTGCTGTTGCTATACTAAGTGGTGCATGTGGACATGTCAGCAATGTATGTGGTCTCCACTTGAAACTGTTGTCAACCCAAAAGCGCGCCGATTAAATCTAATAGCTACCAATTATACCCCCACCCCTCCTCCTCCCATGTTCCACTCCCCTACGCCCCCACCCCTACCTCACACCCCCGGGCCTCCACAAGATGCAGCCTCACACTTTCTGCCATGTCATCTTCTCCAAACTACTATCGGATGGGCATTTTCAAGACCGTGTCAGCTGTTGAGCTTGGCGTTGTCCTTCCCACACTGTGTGTGTGTGTGTGTGTATGTGTGTGTGTGCATGTGTGGGGATGTTTACGTTCTCGACACGCACACAGCTCATGGTGTTTGTGTGGTCCCAAATAACCATGTGTGGGGTTTCGCCTGCATTTTGGAAATTACAAGTTTAAATGGATCTTTTAGTCCCTTTAAGCCGGGGACCAGCGCATAATTAACATTCCGTGACTGTTTACAGTCAATTATTTGACGCAGCGGTTTTCCCCGGGAGTTGGTCATTATCCCCTTGGTTGTCTTCTAATAAGGAAATCCCTACTTTTTTCTCCCTCTCCCCAAAACACCCTATATCAGTCTGATTGTCCACAAAGGGACCTAGTGATTATGACCAAGATGAGTCCACGCACGCACGCACGCACGCACGGTTATGCTGTGTTTAGGTCACATGTGCTGCTGGGACTATGTGGACACGCCACAGTAAGATAACAAAGTACAAAACAAGAGGATGCTGCTGGAATCAGCTCATGTCTGCCGACGACCCCTTTTGGGAAGTCCTACAATGACCCCCTTCAGTTAAGCTGAAATGAAAAGTCCTGTTAGAAAGGTGGAACCAAATAGCACAAGCTTTCCATGAGAATATGGCTGATTTCTTTGGCAGGCATCCTAGGTCAATGGGTTTAATGTAAATATTCCTATACACATTCATAACTGAGTTGGCAACAGTCTTTTGAAGTCAATGCGATAATCTCCCAATTGTGGCTCCACTGGCCTACATACGTACTGCTGTGTAGCACGCTTATGGGACTTAGTACATACATACTGCTGTGTAGCACGCTTATGGGACTTAGTACATACATACTGCTGTGTAGCACGCTTATGGGACTTAGTACATACTGCTGTGATGCATGCTTATGGGGCTTAGTGCATACTGCTGTGTAGCCCACTTATGGGACTTAGTGCATACTGCTGTGTAGCCTGCTGTGTAGCCCACTTATGGGACTTAGTGCATACTGCTGTGTAGCCCACTTATGGGACTTAGTGCATACTGCTGTGTAGCCCACTTATGGGACTTAGTACATACTGCTGTGTAGCCCACTTATGGGGTGCTTGCCATTGCCGCTTCTTTCCCATGCCACCAAACAGCCACCCTTTTCCCGGTGTTTACAATTTGATAAGTACACACAACTTAAAGGGCTCATCATGCATATGTGCTGGTTTGCATAAAACAAGCCAACTGCTTTCCTGCCGCACATACACAAAAAAAAAAAAAAAAAAAAAGGGCACATCGAGCTGCCGGTTGGCAGAAACCTGCAATTACTTGTCGTTTTTTCCCTCCTCTTTCTGATCCTTGCACTTCCTTTTTTACACATTCCCCCTCTCCTCTGAGAATCCCCGTCGGAGACGCAACCACATGGGGCCATGGCAGCGTCTCATCTGTGGCCAGCCGAGCCCAACAGATGAAACTGCACTGACCATTAAAATTCCGTCTGGCTCATTCCCGCCGCTGTAAACAAGTGCTATACATCCCCGGTCGTATTAAGCTAAGCTGTGCCACACAGAACACACACACACACACACACACACACACACATATACACATACATACATACAGCTTTTTTTTTTTAAACTGTAGCTTGGTGTGTTGTGAGGGTTCATGATGGGTGGGCTTGCTGCTGCCAATGTAAAAAACTTATAGAAGAAATCAAGGTCAGTTGCCTTTGCAAAGTCAAAAGTGTGTGTGTGTGTGTGTGTGTGTGTGTGTGTGTGTGTGTGTGTGTGTGTGTGGATGAAAGGACAGACAATAGTTCACTACTCATTCTTCCCTATTCAGGTGTTGTCCCTGGCATCTGTGTCCCTATGAAAATACATGCACACAACAACAACAACAACAACAACAACAACAACAACAACAACCACACACATATACGCACAACAGACAGAGAGAGAGCGTGAGAAAAAAAAAGTGTGAAAAAGAAGATAGTGTGGGTTAGAGAGAGAGCACACACACACACACACACACACACACACACACACACACACACACACCAGAGACACTGCTAACACGTCATTAAATAGAAGCTGACTGAGTGGTTCCATTCTCCCCTCCACTCCCCTGCCCTGGCGCTCCGACGACCACAGACACTCCTGAGTTTATTTACGTCCACTGGAGCAGGGTGCAGAGACAGAAAAGAATAGACAACTGCAGCATTGGTCCAGGACACACTCCCAGGGCCTGAGCTCAGACAGCGCAAACAGCATAGCAGTTCTCGCTCTCTCTCTGTCTGTCTATCTCTCTTTCTGTCTCTCACTCTCTCTCTCTCTGTCTGTCTTTCTCTCTTTCTGTCTCTCACTCTCTTTCTCTCTGTCTGTATATCTCTCTTTCTGTCTCTCACTCTCTCTCTTTCTCTCTCTGTCTGTCTATCTCTCTTTCTATCTCTCAATCTCTCTCTCCCTGTCTGTCTATCTCTCTTTCTGTCTCTCACTCTCTCTCTTTCTCTCTCTGTCTGTATATCTCTTTCTGTCTCTCTCTCTCTTTCTCTCTCTATCTGTCTACCTCTCTCCCTCTTTTTCTCTCTCTCTCTCTCCCTCTCTCTGTCTCGCTCTGTTTCTCTATCTCTCTCTCTCTCCGTCAGCCTGACCTCATGAGCAGATAGTGCCACATCTTGCTCCAGTTTAATGCAGCGGTCTCGCGGAGCCTTACTGAACTGTGGGTTCAACATCTATGGGCTTCCAAAGCCTCGCAACTGACTGCTGTGATG